>NW_010515863.1:0-20425 GCF_000687285.1 Phaethon lepturus
GGACTGTTCTTTAGTCTAGATCCTCTCACCGCTCTGTGATACTTTAGGGTTTGAAGGAGGGAAAAATGTCCTCACTAATCTTTTTCACACTCTTTTGCCCCAGACTATCTCGTTTAACGTTGAACGAGTGGCAAGTTTTCTGCAGATTTTGAGATCTGCACGCCTCTCCTCGGTGGCTCTTTCATCTTTTGCAGCTCCCGTAATAATGGGTAGTGAACAGCTGGGCTAACCTAAATGCCACAGCTTGTGCTGAAACAGTGATGATTTCCAACGAGATCTGATGACTCGAGAATTAAAAGCAGTGATGTTAATAATGGCAGGAGTTCACTCTCTGGATTAAAAAAAAAAAAATCCACAGCGTCCTGTAATGCCATGAGAATGGCTGAAGATTATCTGTTATGTAATATAATGGGTTGCTGAATGCGAAGAAATCAGGCTTGCAAGCTCGTGGTGTTTACGTGGTAGATGCAAGCTCAGTAAATAGATATACAACGATTTGTCCCACGCAACAAGATCTCTGCAAGGAATTCATTTCTTATGGTTGCAAGCACGACATTCAGCCTACTGTTTCTCATAAATTAAGGTATGGTAAAGCAGGATTTTTTATAAGTTATCTTAGAGGAGTAAGATCAAGGGAACAGCTCATTTTAGCAGCAAGTGTTGAATTTTTTTTAAAAAAAGGTGCTTCTAGCATTTAAAATGGAGGTGCTTTGGAGCTTTACCTTTTGTATCAGGGTATATACATCAGATTAAACTGCTCTTCAGTGGACTTTGAATTCTTTGTGCTGCTCAACTTGAACGCAGAAAGTCTCATAATATTTTTTGTTAGGCAGATGCTTCATGGTACAGACAGACTGAGTTAATTTAAGGACTAAAGATGAAAAAGTGGAACAGCTCAGCTCAGGCCCCCGTTTTGCTGAGTATCTTTTCTGAGTGCCGTACCTAAGAACTGTATAGTTTCATGAGTGTAATGAGGTTTTCTTTCCTCTCTAAGTTGGACATGCTTAAACAAAACAACCTGAAAAATGAAGAGGAACTTAATAAATCAAAAGAACTTCTAAATCTGGAGAACAAGAAAGTGGAAGAACTTACAAAAGAATTGTAAGTATTTCAATGTTAAATCTGTTAAACCATTACTTTGTAGTAGTTAAAAATTTAGTAGTTACATTTACCTTTTTTTTTAATTGTCTTTCAGTACCTCTCTGGTATCCTCACTGATAAAGCAGATATTAGGTAAAAATTAAATATTATTCTGACATGGATAAAAATTGGAATCAGAATGTTGCTCCTGAATCGCTGGAGGGTATTGAAGCAAATCCTTCGCTCCAAGCATTGTTTGAAATAATTTGTTTATTGGAGGAAGTACAGAGTTCTGCCACCTGAGGGCACTAGGTTATTTTAAAAGCTTTATTATAAAGAAATTCTGTTTGGTTTTAATTACAAGTACATTTGGAGTGTTAAGTAGTTTTACGTGGCTTTGTTTATAGAAAATCTGGTTCTGCTTTATTTGAAATGCTTCATTTGAGAAACTACCTCTTACTACTACAAACCAGTGGCATGTAACACTGTACACAAACAAAATAACTGCAAAGCATCGGATATCGTTTGCCCTGTGGAATCTCACTGTAGCAAAGCTTTTGGTGTGCCAGCGTGTATAGAAATGCAGCCTAGTTAGTGCTGCCCTGCAGGAGCTGCATGTCCTCAGACTTTCAGAGATTTAATGCATTAAAGCACAAATATCTCTTCCCACCTGCGCTCCGAGAAGAATTACTTGACTCATGGAGTGAGAGCTGGAATCTGGACTGAGAGCTAAGAGCAGCTTTGAGTAATTATTATTACTGTTAGTTCCGTAAGTCGTTTTGTGACACTTCTTTAGCCACTGCTCTGAGGTGAAGACAGGACACAGAGGAAATCAGCACACAGAATCAATACTGAATTTCTGTATGATTGACAGTTTTTACTGCTTGCTTTTAAAAACCTGCATGCTTGTATAGGCAGCAGCCTCCTTTGAGAAAGGCAGGATTTCATTCCGTGAGCAATTCCTACCTGCCTCAGTGCTCGGGGGAAATGCCAAAGAAAAATAATTATTTCCAGACTAGCTGCTCTAATGCTAGAACAGCAAGGGGCTAGCAGACTCTGGTATCGTGGAAAGACAAAATATATTAGGCTGTAATTTGTCAAACAGAAGTTATTTATATATATATATTTTTATATATATATATCTCTCCTTGAAAACCTTCAGCGCTGAAAGGTGTTCTCATGATCCTGATCACTCTTTGGGTTTTTCTAATTTTATGTTTTTGAATATAATTTTTCTTAAGGCTAATCTTAGTGATAGACTATTGTTGAATATGATCTCTGATCATCAGTGTATGAGATATTGTGGGTAAGCGAAAGCTTGTCTAGTTTTTTAATTCATCTTTGTTGTCGTAATTATTCCTTACTCTAAAACAAGGCATTGTTTTAGAGTAAGGAATTTGCTTGGCAGTAGGCATTTCTGGATCAGTAATGCGGGTAGTGAGATCACCTTTGAGGGGTCAGCTGATGAAGGTAGTGCCCTTGCCCTTGCCCTTGCTAAGGAGAGTA
The DNA here is from genome assembly GCF_000687285.1 of Phaethon lepturus. Taxonomy (NCBI): domain Eukaryota; kingdom Metazoa; phylum Chordata; class Aves; order Phaethontiformes; family Phaethontidae; genus Phaethon; species Phaethon lepturus. The sequence goes on from NW_010515863.1 coordinate 2,587, forward strand.
GAGGGACAATTTTGCCCCCAGGAGCTGTGACTGTGGGCAGGGACTTGGTGCTGCCTCGAGAGCGGCGCCTTTTGGAGGCTGGAGGGTGTTGCGGTGACATTGGTGTCCTCTGTAAAAGAGCCTTCCCTGTAGAACTAGGATGAAGAAAAGCAGAAATACTGTCTGGATGTTGTGTACTCATTTAGTACTGCGTACTGTCGAGTGCGCTTGCAACTATCGGTTTAAAGTTCCTTGGCACTAAACACAGGGGAGCGTTTCACACAAATTGACCCCAGTATTTTGTGTGCTTTTTTTATGATGCCCTGAATCTACGCTTTAATGCCAAAAGCAAAAAGAGGAGAACTGGTTAGTACTGCAGTTCAGCGAACAATCATGGTTAAGAATAGGTATGTTTCTGCATCAGCAAGTAGATTTGAACCGAGATGGTTTGAATCAATGTTCAGTGATGTGAGGTAGCCTGTTTAATCCAGCCTAGGTGGATCAGATTGGAAATCCATCAAGGTGAGACCAGATAGAAGAAATCGTTAGAAAAATCTTAGTCATATTACATGCTGAACTTGAAAAATAAATCAGACTTCCTTTTGTTTAAGTGTCCCCGATAACAGACCATGGAGTCCTTGTATTCTGAAGTGCTTGAATAAGTTTCTGACTTAGAGGTTCTTCTACCTCCCACACTCATAAAAGTATTTTTAATATTCCAGTCAGGGTTTAACTCTGTGTAACATTGGCACATAGGAGCAGTGAGACTCCTTTTTATGAAAACAAAACACAGTCATAAAAATTGCTGTTTAATGAAATGAAGCGTATCTCTCATTTTTTTGAAAGACATCAAATCTTATAAAAACTTGTGTTAGTCACTTGTGTCACGGGCAGGCATGCAGTACATTTTTTTTCAAAAATTTGTTGAAAATAAACTTACTTTAAGGAAACCACAGGTCTTAGTAGCAACATAGGCTAATGAAACCTGCAAATCCATTTGTTTTTCTTCAGCTTTTGTCTGGTTTTCGATTTTGTATCTGTTAAGATAATGGAATAGACTAGATACTTTCCTGTTTTGCCTTCTGTGATCTTATACATTCTTGTATGCTTGGATGTCAGACCTTGTAAGGAGTATTTAAATAAGTGGAACTGTAAGCTTTCTTTTTCCTGTTCTTTTTAGTTCTTTTTTTTTTTTTCCTTCTTTTCATTTTTGGCCCTTTGTAAAAAAAAAAAACAAAAACAAAACAAAACACAATTCTCATGTTCATAGCTGGAGGTAAAAGTTCACTTCTGAGAAGGTCCAGGCTTTAAACCACACCAACACTCTTGTCAAACCCTACCCTGTACTTCTAAATCCAAGCATTTGCTGACCATCGGAAGCACGCAGAACTAGCGGTCGGAACTTACCTTCCATTTCTTTGAGTTTCTGATACATTTAAAGGAAAAGGAGTTTTGTGCTGCTACTGCTTTCAGGGTTAAACCTGTCGCTGTGTATCCGCGGTATAGATTGTCACCTTTATTATAGATCCCGTTAGACACGTGACCTGGATGTATTTTTCCAAGCTGTGAAGCTGAATCTCTCCCACAGTTTTTTCTTGCCTCTCTCGTTCCTATGGTAACGATGCGCTCTCTGTCCTCGCAGCGAAGCGCTGAAGCTGGCAGCAGCTCAGAAGTCCCAGCAGCTTGCAGCTTTGCAAGAGGAGAACGTGAAACTTGCCGAGGCGCTGGGCAGGAGCAGGGACGAAGTCACAAGTCATCAGAAGGTAGAGTGGCTGGAACGTTTCCTGACCTGTGTTGAAGGTGCTGCGCGCGCTGTTTCCGCTGATGCCTGGGTGACGTTGCACTGCATGTTTGTGCTCGAGAGATGAGTTCTCGGAATGTTTTAAAATAAATTTGGAAGCCACCTGCATCGGGAGGTTAGAAGTGCAGGCTGACAGAAGGTTACATAACCCGTGAAGGATACTTAGGAGGCTTGGAAGTAAGCATAAATTAAATATGCTGTAGCCAAATGTATTAACAGGCACTTGCTATTTCTGTTGGGAGTAATTTTGTTATACAACTGTGGAAATCTCCATCTACCCAGTACTAAGGAAATCTAGCTATTTAATTCTCCTCCTGATTCCTGCTCTCCCTTCCCACTAAAAAAAAAAAGAGTATTTAGGATGTATTTCAGAATACTATTTAAAACTACTTGGTTGGACTCTGTCTCTAAAAAGCGCTGTGCACGTGTATGCTTGCTTAAACTTCATACTGTGCATGTACATGAACAGTGCTGCAGCCAGGTAGTGGGTACTGGAGGACTCGAATTGATGTAAGATGTGTTTCTGGTGGTAGTTTACAGGGGAGGAAAAGACTCTCTTAAATTTTATTTTATTTTTTTTACTATTACATTTGAACGCGTTGTTGGAATGTTAAGAGTATGGGCTTGGTTACACAGCTTGTAACACTGGTACTTGCCAAAAGATAAATTAGATTTACAGCCGTGAAATATGGTGGGTTTAGTTCTTGTGGAGCAGTTTGGTGACAGCCACACCATGAAGACCTCTTTGGCAGATCTTGCCCAAAAGCAAGAATGTAGAAGACATGGGTTTATATGTTGCTTTTCTGAGGCAGCACTTGTGCAGAAGAGGGGTATGCCTGTTCCCAGTGGCAGTGGAACAGATCCCTTCCATCCTGCAACAAAGGCTAATTTTTTTAAAGCCAAGAGGCTGACTTTTCCCGAAGAGTCCCATTTTGAAATATTGAGGACGAGTGGCTACAGATCTGGCCAGTTTCTAAATCCTTTTGGCTGCAATGTAATGCACGAGCTCCTTCATCCTAAAGAGCCTTTGGAGATGATTATCAGGAGTCCCAGACATGTGGGCTCAACCGCTGACTCATGCTGCATCTGAGTAGTGGTGTGCTGAGAGAACGCTGTCATCCTAAACAGCCAGTGGGAGCTCTGCTCTGCACTCCCACATGTTTTCTTAAATTATTTCAGAATCTTTGAGGCAACCTGTTATTTTCAGGAAGAGTTGTAGCTTGAAAAGCGTTTGGCAACATTGGTCAAATCTTTCTGCATATCGTATGTAGCCAGAGTTGTTAAACAGAAAGTCCCCGAGGGAGGGGACCCTTCAGCCCACAAGGCGTAGGCTGGCAGTGGTCACTGCAATCTCCAGCTGTGGCTTCTGTTGTTTCAAGATGACCTTGTGAAGGAGTCCTGCTGTCTGCATCCTGCCTACTGTGGATCTGTCAGCAGGGATCCCTCTCTCATTGCCAGGATAGAGAGCTTCGGCTGTGAAGCACAGGGATTAGTCAGTCATTCTCGCAAACTGGAATATTCCCAGTTCACTTGCACCATGGTATTTTCTGCCCATGAGTAGATGGCTCCAAGATCAAAGATCTGGAAGAGCTGCTAGAGCTTGGAGAAACAGTCTGTTTGCCTTCTTCAGCCATTTGTGTTGCATTCTGTCCTCTTCTGTGAGGAAGACATAATTTAAATCTTGGAAACGAGGGAATGCCGCCTGTTGCATTTCCCAAATGTGCCATTTGGGCTATGGTGTCTTCGGGTCTAGTGAGCTGCATGGCCTCCTAAGAGACCGGAAGAGGCCTTTGGTATTCCAGGGAGCTCTGTTGTGGCAGAAGGGTCAAAGGCAGAATGGTGTAATTTAAAATGCAGGTTTCCTTCCGGGTGTCACATAACTAATGACTGCAGCTCTCCTCAGTTCAGTGGCGTTCAGCTGCCACTGCTGAAACGTGCGGTCTGCCTGCCCAGAACTGTCAGATTTCCTGGTTGCTCCTAAAGAGCATTCCCTGTATCGTCTGAGCCTGGAAAGCACTAACCATCCTTGCCAGTCTGATAGAAACCTGCTGTTACGCTGAGGAGTAGGACTTGATTTTCATGTTCCGTTTAGATCTCACCCAACCTAAACTTATAGTCCCCTTGTTCTACCTTTGACTCTGCTGGGTTCTCTTAATGAAACGGCAGGAAAACCAGCTGGTCTTGAGGGTTCCCTCACAGACTTGTGCTTGGGCTAGCCCAGCCTCAGGGTTCCCCACCACCACTTGTACTTGGCTGTCACTTGGGTGAACATACACCGTGTTTAGGCACCAGCTTGCAGCATGCTTTGGGCTGCCTTGGCTCAGGCTGTCTATGGGGGGTGAAAAAAATGTTGCTGTGAAGAATTGCTCAATTAGATTCTAGAGAACAAGTGTCCGTGGTGGCAACAAAGAGGCTTAACACAGAGCGGAGTTGCTCGTGGGGCTGCATTTTATGCAGTGGATACTGAAAAATTGGGCACTAGGGAGGAAAGCACAGAATGTGGCAGTGCTTCAGCCTGGCTGAGTTGCTGTGCATGTGCCTATTAAAATGCAGTAAGAAAGGTAGCGAGCATATGCTTTAAGTATTTTGAGCAATCGCTATGGTAACTATATAAATTCTAGCAAGTGTGTTAGTCAATTGGGTTAGTGAATCTGTGGCTGCATGTGACACACTTTGCAAAATTAATGAATACTCTTTCATGAATGATTTATCCTGACATCTAAAGGTTAAAGTGTCTTATACTAAAGATGCTGAGGGCTGCTTTTCTGTATCGATCCATAAATAATTAGCTGTTTGTAATTAGTTAAAGATTCCCAGTCAGGCAGATACTGAGCTCGGGGAACTCTTCTGGCTTCGGATTATTTGTTGTGGCATTTCAGTACCCTCAGACCTGCCCAGGCATTTTAACTTCATTTGAGAAAGTGTAGAAACATCTATTAGCTCAGCTGCTCCCTTTTTTATTCAAGGTATGCAAGAAGTCTGCTCTGAGGCTAGCAAGAGAGGGAGCAGATTGCGGGAGAAATGTTGAGAGAAGGGGTGTGCTTTCTCCCCTTCTACCAGAAAGCTGCTCAAGGCTTGATCCATAACTCAACAGAGCTGCAAAGGGGTTTAGAAGCTGCACAACCCCCCTTGTCCTTTACTTTTCTCTCTATGAATTCCACTTCTGTCTTGATCTGTACAAAAATCACTCATCTTTCCACAGCCAGCCAGGAAACTAAAAGGGAGGAGAGATGCAGGGTTTATGCTCGCAATCTTGGAGCATTCCACAAATGTTGAAGGATCTTCCAAGTTCAACAGGCACCAGAATCTTTCGCTAAAAGAAACCAATGCAAAAGAGAGGGTGGTGTGTTTGGGTGTGGGGAGAAAAGAGCATTGTGGAGCACTGTGGACATGACCTTTGGGGAGCAAAAGGTGAATAACGTCAGTATAAGGTTTTTCCAATTGCAGGTGGCAGTCGAGAGCATAAACAGCAGAAAGTTAAGTGAGCCTAGGGTGAATGAAGGGATTTGTTTGTGGAATGTGGCCAGGTCAGTGCTGCACAGTGTGACCATAGAGAAATGCTAGTGCTGGCAGAGGAAAAGTAGTCCAAAAACCAGCTGGAAAAGTGTGATACGCAAGAGATGGCAACGTGAGTCTGAGGGAGGAGAGGGGCCGTATAAAACAGGTGTCGGGGGAGGCGGTCTGAAGAGACAGATGAATAGCGCGCAGCTCACTGGGGTTTACAAATGAAACATTTCTCAGAGTTTTCTTTTTTTTTTTTTTGTCATCAGCCTGTGCAGATGTAAGGAGTTCATATAGGCTGCCTCCGCATAGGAAGCAGATAAAAATTCTCAGAAACAGGGGGTATACTTGGTGCTGCTGGTGAAATTGCTGGTTTTGATTTGCCTGCAGGAAAAAGTTGGCCATACCCCCATAGCACTACGGCTGCTCACAGTCCTGCTGTGGTCAGTTTTCTTGAGAGATGTTTTGATTTTAAGACTTCTTAATGTAAGCCTCTCTACACCCTTCTAGTACCTATTTTCTGTATCGATAAAGTTGTCTGACTAAGCCCCAGCAAAATGGTACCAATTGATCTTACCTAGAAGGCTTAACAGCACCGCAGTACATGCAAGGAGAAGGTAAGTTGTCAGAAAACAGGGAGGACACAATTTATCTAGGTGTGCAGCATTTAGCCCAGCCCTGGACGCCAGCAGACAACCTTCCTTCTCAGTGGAACTTGCTTTCCCTGGAAACTGCTTAACACTTTTCTATACCTGTTTGTGCCAAACCTGAATGTCTACAAAGTGCTGAGAGTATTTAGTCAGTAAGAGACTATTTGCTCTTGTTCCTGGGGCTCTGAGGTTTCCATTATAAATGTCTTGCTAACCTTGCGGATGAACCCTGAAAGCTTGTGAATCTAAAGAGAGATTGTGTTCAAGTCAAGGCACAGGTGGTTGCTACCATAAGCAGTTCTGTAGGGCAGTAATTGCTGACTTTGACCATTGAGTAAGAAGAAAGGAGAAAACGGTGAAAAAAAAATTAATTGGCCTGAAAAATACTTAACTTTCTCAGAAGTTAGTTACTGCAGTGTATCTGCTGTGGTGAGGCTTTACAGTTTTGTTGTTGTACAAATTATGGTTGGTTGTTTTGTTTTGCTTTTCCTCACCTATTTGTGCCTGTCAGTTTGGACCCCAAGAACCTGCAGCAACAGTATTTTCAGTTGAAGGCCCTACCACTTGTAAGGGCTTAAGGTGGCCCCACCAAGGTGAAGGTTCAGGATACAGTAACAGACACCAGACCAACAGCTTTAGGGATCAATAATTTATCTCTAAATAACGGTGCAGTAACAAATGCGGATCAGCAGTACAATTATCCAGGTCAGAACAACAGCAAATCCAGTAATTCACCAATACTGGGCTAAACTTAATGGCCAGGCGCACAAAGGCTCACGGTTCTCTTTGGTGTGCGTGTGGCCCAGAAATACCGTTCAAGGCAATACCAGCCTCACACCCACTCTGTGTGCACAGCACATGAAAATATCACATAAAGCAGTAATAGCCCCTCACTAGCTAATATTCTTGGTCACTGAACAATCTGTGCTTGTGTGTGTATGTTGCCCTAGTAGAAAATCAATTACTTTGAGGATTTGTAGGCTCTGTAGCCTCTCCCACTTCTGTTTTATAATGATAATGATGCTCTGATATATTATATTAAGGAAACGATCCTTAGTGTATTAACTGTAGTCTTTTTGTGCTTGTGTTTTAGCTGGAAGAGGAGAGATCAGTACTCAATAACCAGTTATTAGAGATGAAAAAGAGGTAAGTTGTTTTTTCTGATGTGTGTTTAACTATGCAGTCCTACAGACAACTTCAGAAAACATAATAGAAAAACAGCGCTAAGAAAAAGTGGTTCTCTTCTGTTGTATCATAGTTAAAAGTCCTGAGGTTGTTACACAGATTGGCTTACAGGTGATACCTTCCCCGTTTTCATTAAAAGTGAGAAGGAAATGTAATTGTATTAATATAAGAACATGTTAAGCAGTAGCATTTACCCTTTCTTCTTTAGTTATGCACCTCTTGCATTGTAGTAGTTCTCTTCAGTGAAAAAATTCAGTGTTTGGTTTTAGTCTGCTCTGGAATGCTGGATTTTCCAGCAGTCTGATAAATATGCATGCATGCAGATCTGACCCGTCAAGTTCTTAAGGAATAATGGAAAAATGCAGTGATGCTAAGGGCTGTTACATGAAAAAAAAAAAAGCAGCAGTTATTCAGCCTTGAATGGATTGTTCTCACGGTTTTGGGTTATTGAGTTCATTGTGGCAGTAGTTATTGCAGTTCATTCAGCACTGTTTTTAAATACCAGGACATTTGTCCTGGGAGACTGGGGCATCCATTTGTAAACTGTGCAGTTCAGTAAATGGTCCCAAGTTACAAAATTTACTGTCTTTAGCTAATTGGCTAAGTGCCACAATGTCTTTAGGAAAATGTGGGCTTTTCAAAAGCAGTTATATAAATCCTTAGAAAATAAGATGCAGCTCTCCCTGACACCAAGTGTGTTCCAGGAAAAAAACAAACCAACCCCTGTTAAATTTCCTGCATTAATAATGGTCACAACAAAGAACTGTGAGTGGCACCCCAGTATTCATGCACATCCGTAGCTACTCAGTATCATACACTGATCCCTTTTTTTTATTCCCTAATAATCCATTATTTGGGAGGTGGGTCATACTCTGTAACAGCTCACACTCTTCCAAAGGACAGTGGGCACATAGGGCGTTACACAAGTGCACGCGTCCTCAGCGAATGTCAGAGTTTGGTCAGTTGTTACACGGAGAGGCAAGTGGACAGCTGAACCTCCAACTTTCACCAGCCTTATCAACTGGATTGCTCAGCCTTTAGCTGCATAGAGTAGCGTTGTGTGATGAGGTGAAGGACAAGATAAGGAGAGGAATCTCTAGCTGGTGTAAAGATCATTTGACACAGTCGTGGTTTAACCCCAGCCAGCAGCTAAGCCCCACACAGCCACTCGCTCGTTCACTGCCCGCCAGTGGGATGGGGGAGAGAATCGTAAGGGTAAAAGGGAGAAAACTCGTGGGTCGAGATAAAGACAGGTTAATAAGGAGAGCAAAAGCTAAGCAAAACAGGAATTCGTTCAGCACTTCCCATCAGCAGGCAGGTGCTCAGCCACCTCCAGGAAAGCAGGGCTCCATCACGCATAATGGTTACTTGGGAAGATGAAACACCATCACTCTGAATGTCCCCGCCTTCCTTCTTCTTCCCCCAGCTTTATATGCTGAGCATGGTGTCATACGGTCTGGAATGTCCCTGTGGTCAGTCAGGGTCAGCTGTCCTGGCTGTGTCCCCTCCCAGCTTCCCGTGCCCCCCAGCCTCCTTGCTGGTGGGGTGGGGTCAGAGGCAGAAAAGGCCTTGACACTGCGTAAGCACTGCTCAGCAACAGCTAAAACATCCCTGTGTTAGCAACACCACTTCCAGCACAAATCCAAACCACAGCCCTGTACTAGCTACTAGGAAGAAAATTAACTCTATCCCAGCCAAAACCAGCACAGACTTCCAAAACAATTAGTATGTTTACACCAACTGAGGATCATCTCCAGCATATTGGATGTGGAGGGAGGGAAAAAGAGGCTATTAGTGCTGCTGACAGCTTAGAATGCTGTTTATAGCCTGTTATTTAACATGGTTTAAAACATGTATTTTAAATAGTTGAAAGTTATTTTAAATAGTGTAATTCCTGGAGGTTAGTTGAGGAAAGGAAGGAGGGAATGGGGACCCAAGATTCATTCAATACTTTCCAGCAGTTCTGTGTCATAGCATACATTTTAAAAGACAAATTCTGCAGTGAGTTATAAAAAGCAAGGTGTGTGGCTCTCATATTCCTTCTCCTGTTTTTACTCTGTGAGCTGCCTGAAATAACCTAGATAATTATGAAATCATTAAAGTGAGTTTTAACATTACTTCACCTTCAGTCGGTTACACTGAGATGCCCGAGTTTGGCTTAGTGACATTTCTCAACAGTGTTGAATAAACTCCAATGGAAAGGATAAAACAAGTAGCAGAAACAGTCAACCTCCCTGAAGCAGACTCCAGGCCACTAGGGGTTAAAATACACCAGCATATGACAATATTTGCAAAAAAAAAAAAAAAAAAAAAAAAAGTTAGGCTGAATGAAGAGCTAATTAAATAAAAAAGTGTCTCTAAATTCCCCAATTCCACTGGCGCTCGTTGATGAGATGAGCGATGATTTCTTCCTTTTGTCTTAACAATCTGAGATACTGAGAGAGACACATCTCTTTGTTTCAATTAGGTCAAATCTCTAGCAGTAGTTTTCCTGCCTTCCTTCCACCCACAGGAAATCTCTTCCTCTGTTTTAGCAACTCCCTCTATGAAGTAGTCCATCTGGGAGCAACGGGAGTTTGATATTTATGAATCTAAGGGGGTTATATGTTACTTCAGCTCATTAGGTTCATTGTGGGTTGCTAACTGTCTGACTGTCTTTGAGCTTGCGCTATTTATCAATACTCATTTCATTCCTCTCTCTTCCCTTTCCTACCCTTGCTTCCTTTGCTATATCTGTGTGTCTTTAATGGTAAGACTCAAGAAAGTCTATCCACGTTACAATAAATAATAATTTTTTTTTAAAGTAAAGTTGTTGTACATATTTTGGCTGCCTTTGTCCCTTGGTGTCTTGCTTTTGTTTTGTAAAATACTCAGCAATATATATATATGTGTATATTTAAAAAAAAGAAGTCTATATTTTTTACCGAAACAAAAAAGCCCCTTGGTGCAAATTTAGTTCTCCCTCACAATATTTTGCATTTCTACTCCATATTTCTAACATGTGGTTCTTATTATCTTGCATTTTTAAAGCTTGCCCAGTAACACTTTAAGGTATTTGCTTCATTCTTAGAATTTCTTATTTTTGTAGTAAGGGGAGAATCTGGGTGATTATTTTTATGTTAAAACAAAACTAAACCCTCTCTCTCCCATGACTTCCACTCACCGCTCAAAACATGGTTTAACCTCCTCAAGAAAGTGGAATTTTAAAATGGTGTGTGAAATGACAAAGTTGTTTTTATTGTTTTTCTTTAGTCCCTGCTGGCAAGCAGATTATTTTGGACTTGAACTCACAGGGAAAAAGTTTGAGTTCACTGAATCAATTTCCCTTCTTTTTTTTTTTTTTTTTCTGATAAAATAAATAGTTTCCACAAGATTTTTCTTGCAAGTTAATCACTATGTGGTTATTTCACATTCAACATATGCTCTTTACGTTTCCTGTCTCTCATACGAATCATACTACAAACGATACTGAAGCTGAGAGCATCAGCGAGGTAGACTCAGCTGATGCTGGAAGTGAACTGTGATCCACACTTACATAGAAGTAAGTAGTGACACATACCTACTGTGTTCGTAGGTTTTCCAGTTTGGGCATTTTAGAGGGCCTCCAGCTGGAGCTGTAAAGCATGGTTCCTGGAGAGACTGACTTGTAAAAGAAAAAAAACAGTGCTAGAGTACAGGGACCATTTTCCCCCACTTGTTTTCTCTCCTCTCTTCTCCTGTTTTTCTTCCCTTGTGTTATAGTATTCTGGACTCCTATATTGAATTTGTAAATACATATTTATATGCTCACAAACTGTTTGCCTTTTTCAATGACCTAAAAGCTTGTGGTGGTTGAAACCAAGCCCAAGAAATGGCAAGTTAACCATATTTGTACAAAAAGCATACGTTTGGTCTTGATGTCTAAGATGAAGATCTGACCAAAAAGTGGAAACATTGGCTAAGTAACAAGCTCTTAAGCATGAGATGAGTCACTGGGGTTTCCCTCTGCCCTTCTACAGCTGTGTATGTAGCAAAGGGAAGCCCGGGTGAAGTCTCAGGTACAGCAGAGCTTGTGAGCAGCAACTTCCAGGTGTACTTTCCCATTTCCCCTGCCTTAAGGAAACGCTGGATTTGCAGCTCAGTGGATTGGAGAGAGCAGCTGAGCTCTGCCAGCGGCGTCACACGCATTGGTGGCGCGTTTCTTTCCCACACCACCACCCTGTGCTTTTGATCCAATTCAGCAAAGCATTTAAAAAGATGGGTTAGGCTAGAGCATGTGTGTAATCCGGCTAAAGAACATGGAGGTTGCTGTCGTGCTTGTAGTGCTTTGCTGAATCTGGGTCAGCGAGGAGATCTATTGAATGCCATTGCCCTTTTGGTTTTTATCAGGGTATAAAACCAAATATCAGGGTTTATATCAGGGTATAACTTGTATTTGAAGGCAAGATGCTGCAGTCCGCAATTTGTCGTGTTTCTGCTTATATTAATTCTCTCATTGTAAAAATATACCAAAACCAAAATCAACCTTCTGGTTCTTGTTTGGTAGCTGCATCAGCTTTTCTAAACCCCAGATTCTCCACTTGCTACTTCCATTCCCGAGTATAATCTTAACAATGAAAGAATTGCATTAACTGTGCTCTCATTGTTGAGTTTCCTGTTTATCTTGAGTTGGTGAGATTTACTGTATTTCATGGTCTGGGTATCGTGGCTCTCACTAACTGTAGATATCGTGGATATGAAAACTTCTCCATTTGAACTTTATAGCCATCCCCTGCCTACTGAGCATCGTCACCCAAGGACGTGTTCTGCTCTTGACCCCTTGAACAGTCCTCAGAGGGTGTAGTGTAGGTTAGTTACTTAAATGAAATCGTTACATCATTTGGTATCTTTGAAGTATTGGCTACTTTCTGCTTTTTGCGTAGTGGGTACGCACTCAGGTAGCCTAGTTTGGCATCAGCCCTCTCAGCTAGTAAGAAGAGAAGCAGCTCGCTGCTGTGGCAGTGAGACTGTGACTGTCTGAACCGAGATGTATGGAATTGCATAGGAAACTGGCTGCACCTGCAGAAGCCCAGAGAGTTGGCAGCTTGCTGCTGGGTGCTGCTTGGTGCTCTGAAACACAAGTTTCTCTTCTAGATAAGTAAATGTAATAAGATTTTTTTACTTTTTTTTTTTTTTTAAAAAAAGCCTTTTGGCTTGTAAGGAACTTCTGTAGCAATAGTTCTCATATCAAAGGATAATTATTCTTCTGTGTGTGTTGTGTGACCTATCAGGCAGACTCGGTAGCATCTGTGTGAGGATATCGTAGCTATGACGCCTTAAGATCACTGTCAGGACAGGATTTGTAGGCAGAAGTCAGGTCTCTTACTAGATCAGCTGAAAAGGTTGGGAAAACTGGACATAACGTACACTGAAGGGGTTTGTGCCTCTCTGGAGGATTTCTTTTTAACCCTTCTTTCATGAAGTAAAACAAACCCCACGTGGTTTGTGCTGAAACAGTAGTTACTAAAGGCCCAGAAGATCTCAAAGTATGTGTTTCAGGAAACAATGATGTCACTGAAATTAGTGAGGACCAGCTGATATTTCCAGCATCATCAGTGCTTTGCATGACAACTTGTATAATGAGCTTTGCATGTATGTTTTGTTGCTTGTTAATAATTTTCAGGAAGTAACAAAACTCTGAAGTTAGGTTTTGTGGAACATTGTGCAACATGTTTGTTTATCCTGTATCTCCCCAGTCTATTAACTTGCTTCTTTAAATTCAAATGGATACGATGATATGCAGATTCTGGCATGTACTACCTAGGTAAACTTTTTCTTTGTTTCCACAGTTGTAACATCTGAAATGTTTATACATATATAAAATCTTAGTCAAGTACAGAATTGAAATCTGCTTTTTAAGAACCACTTCTTACAGTAGTCTAATACTTGAAATTAAATTAAACTTCTTTAAGTGACTACAATAATCTATTATTTAGATGATTTCTGATTGTATTTGGTTTTCTTTTAGAGAATCAACGTTAAAAAAAGAAATTGATGAAGAGCGAGCATCTTTACAAAAATCCATCAGTGTTACTAGTGCCTTGATCACACAAAAAGATGAGGAACTGGAAAAACTCAGAAATGAGGTAAAAGAGGAACAGTGGGATGCTTAATTTTAGACTAAGTTATGGCTACAAGCCATATGGCTTTGTATGCTTGCTACTGGAGAGTTGGCTAATTCTTTTTTTTCCTATTAATTTCGCATAGCTACACCTTAGAATTAAATCTTTAGGTATCTGTGCATACTTAGGTGACTTCTGGCGGGTATTTTTGTTGGCTATTTAGCCCTTGCTACGAAGGCTGTTGCCTTGGTGCTCTGATTTCATTCTGGAAGGTCTAAGCATTTCTCAATTCTTATAGATCACGGTGCTCCGTGGAGAAAACGCTTCTGCAAAAACCTTGCAGTCGGTGGTTAAGTCACTGGAGTCTGACAAATTGAAACTTGAGGAAAAGGTGAAGAACTTGGAGCAAAAACTCAAGGAAAACAACGAGCAGCCCTTAACTGTAACTGGCTCCGCAGGTAAGAGAGAGCCTCTTTACTGTCTGTGCCTTCAGCTTTAATCTTGTAGATTTTTTGCAGCTGTTAACCAGATAGTTAAAACGAGGTTTAACTAATTGAACCTCCTGAGAAATGTGACTTTCCTGTTGTAGGACACACATAAGACTTGAATGAAGGAACTCTGACCAGCTGCAAAACGTGGAACCTACCAACATTGCCAGCTTAACCCATTTACACCAGGGCAGAGGGCAATGTGACCTGCAATGAAACATGAGCATAAACCATAAAACTTTATCCTGTTCATGGTGTGGCTTCTGTGCAAGAGCCTTTTAGACTGATTTTGGTTTCCCTTGCTGTAGCTGCAAAGTAATGTGTCGGCATCATAGCAAAACCACCTACCTGAACACAGGACTGGGAATCCCACATTTGAGACACTAAGCTTACCTTATGCTGAGCTTCTTAAGCTTTGTACCACTACAGTGTCACCTCTGCAACAGAGGAGCGTTCCCTTGCAGATCTGTGAATGTTAGCTGTCACCTGTACGTACATTTTTTTTGTATTTTAATAAGTAACGTGCAGTATTGAATATGCTTCTGGAATGCAGTGGTCAAAAAATGCCCCAAAAAAGTCACCTTTACTGAAGCTTATACTGAGTGATTAGAAAGCAGTGAGAATAAGATATTCTGGAGACTAGAGATTATTACATTATTTCAGTCTCTGACTAAGCCATTGTATGATTCCTGGATATTTACACCTTGTTTCTTTTTGGTTTTTTTTCTTCTTCTTCAAAGGTGACATTGCTGCTAACTTACTTCAAGATGAAATTGCAAAAGAGAAGCAGGTATTTGATCTGAAACATCAGCATGCTAAAACAGCAGAGTGAAATGCTTTTCCAAAGACAGTTCCTATCAGATTCTGTAAATCAGGATTATAATGAGCAGATTTATCTTTTAACCTTTTGCTTCTGAAGGGAAATACTAATCACAGGGAATATTAAGAATCAAGTGGCAAGTGATACTGGAGAGAGAGCTCGGGTTACTGGAACGTGAGGAAGCAAGCAGGAAGGCAGGGCTGGCAAGTTTTGACCTGCAGCCTTTCGGTGAGGTACAGCCCAGCAGAGCACACTCGTAAACTGCTCCTTGCTGTTCTTTAAAAAAGGTTTCTGGGATGTGAATGAGGAATGAGGTGTGGCCCATGTGAATCTGTGGTGCTTGCCATCTTGGAGAAATGGGCTACCTGAGCTCACATGCTGCTGCTAAGTTTCTGCAGCTGAAAATGTTGATCTTTGCTGCTTCTTAACTGCAGAACTTTACTTAGAATGCAGGTTGGCAGCAGTGGGGCAAGGAAGTTACTCAGCTTGTGCTTAGTAACAGATTTAGGAAAAATGTGTATCAAAAAGTATGGTAATCATAACGAACATGTGAAACGCTGCTGTGCAACAGGCAGCCTGTGACAACAAATGCCTTAGGAGACATGGTTACAATAGAAGCACTTTCTGCTCCTTATCAAAGTCCTCCTTAGATCACTAATGGCAGTCATGTTGATTAAAAAATGTCCTTCCTAGTCTGTACAGAGATCAGAAGTAGTGTAATTAACATACACTAACCACCAATCTTTTTCTGGTTTTTTGCCTCCTTGAATTCATCTGCTGATGGCAACCCTTCCTTCCAATCAGCACGAGGTTTGTACCACTTCTTGGCTTCCTTCATTTTATTCACTATATAAATTTGCCAGGCATTACTTGATTACGTTCAGCAGTGCTGGCCTGCTGACCTCTGTGGCTCAAACTAGCTCTGGGAGATGCTGTAGAGGTGCACTGCGCTGTCCTGCTGCCCCTCCAGGATGCCTCTGAGAGTATCCGCTGGAGCCACAGGTTCAGAGGAACAAAGATGCTGTTCTCATCAGAATTACACAACTGGATTTATGTTCTAAATGTAACATTAGAAAAAGAACTCGATCTGTTGCTGTTGGGTTGAGACCCACTATGTCTGTCAGACATGTTGGCTGGGCAGAACTGCCTGGCTCTCTGGACAGAAATCATACTGAGGGTCTCGGAGGCCCTTTGGGAAGTTTCTATCTCTTGTTCTCTCGGTGTCCACAGGTATTCTTTGTAATACAGCGATCCAGTGGTAGGAGTTAATGCAGATCTGCACGTGTCATTTTGAGGGTTATTGCTTTGTTGCTTGCTTTCTCTGAAGTGCAGTCCTCACCCTGCTGACTGTCCTTGTTCTTGACTATCATAGATTGACTTCCTGAATTCAGTGATAGTAGATCTGCAAAGGAGAAATGAAGAATTGAACTTGAAAATACAAAGAATGTGTGAAGCAGCCCTCAATGGCAATGAAGAGGAGATAAATAACTATGACAGGTACAAATCCTAAAGGAAAACCTTGGCTTGTGTTTTGGGAGCTGTCGGTAGCAGTCAGTTCTGTCAGCTGCACGATGCACCAGCCTGGTTTCAGCTGTCAGGAAGGACAAATATAGCTTTCTCTTGAATTTAGCGATTGAATCCAGCCTTCTCTTTAGGTCCATTACTATGGTGTACCTGGTGGTACAAAATGATCCTCTGTAGTTATCAGATCACACACACTGATGTCAGTTGTCAGTCTTAGTTGTGTCTGGCCCTTTCCAAGTTAAGTTGAAGAGCCTTTGCTCTCATGAGGCCAGTTGCTGCCTTGAGGTGGGGAGATCCAGTCCAGAAAAATAGAACTAAAATGTATTTGATATATTGTGACTTCAGATCTCTCCTATCAAGGGAAAAGAGAAAATAGTTTACATGTTTCTTTTTTAAATAATGTCTGTATTTGTGCAAATATTTACACAACCAGTGCAGTTTGCTTAGTAAATATTGTAGTGTAAGGGATTGTGGGTACTGCAAGGTAGACATATCAGAAGATCTTCAGAAGGGGGTGGGGTGTAATTCTTTTTGTTCACCACCGTGGTGTTTCCTCAGTCTAATAATTACGAGACAGCTTCTCGTGGAGGGCAGGGAGGCAGGCCTTTCTCCTTAATGACGGAGAAGTACCCTGCTTGACTTGCGCTGTTGCTGATCTTGCAGTGAGGAAGAAAGCTTGTCAAAGAAGAAGCCTCGTCTCTTCTGCGATATCTGCGGCTGCTTTGATCTTCATGACACTGAAGACTGTCCAACCCAGGCACAGATGCTGGAGGAGCCGCCCCACTCGGCTTACCACGGCAGCAGGAGAGAAGAACGCCCCTATTGCGATACCTGCGAGATGTTTGGGCACTGGACGGCCGACTGCAATGACGACGAGACCTTCTAATGGAATGTGCGGCTGGGAGGATAGACTATCTGTGCGCACTAATTGGACGATTTATACCACCAGCATTTGTGTGTGCTGAATGTCAGGAAAAGGGACAGCGTTTCTTGACCCCCTTGCTCCCATTCCCCTTGCCCATCCACTCCAGAATCAGTAAATTGATAAATATTTTGCTCCTCCACTAATAACTACCCTATCTCCCTTTAATAAACTTAAGTGAAATATAAATAAATGATTTAACAAATGACTTTATGCTATTTCTTCCCAGGTTCTGGGTTGGTCCCCACTCGTAACAAGAAATGCCCCTATGCTGTTGCATCTATTGATGGGAAAACGTGTATAGGAACGAAGCACTATAGTTCTATTAAAGCTTATTTAAATACCTTAAAATTATGCTGTTAATTTTCGTATTTGCACTAAACCATTTTAAGGCTGAATTTGTACATTAGATTTTTTTAAGCTTTTTTTGACACTGGACTGGGCTGAGAAATGTTTCATCTTTATCTTCATTTACTCATTTGATTGTGATTTTGCTCAGTGAACGCGAGCTCTGGACACTGCTCAGCTGGGCAGGGCTGTGGTTTTGCTTTTGAGACAGGAAATCATGAAGCAGGTAAGAAATGGAGCTGCTGTGGGGTTTTTGTGGGAAACTCATATGCTGTGCACAGCTAGAGCAGTTTGTGGGACATCCCCCTTCTTTTGCATTCTTTCAGCTTCTATATAGTGTGTGGGGTGTGTGTGTATATATGCATATATATATATTAAAGTTATATTTTGGAAAAAAAAAAAAAGGTGTGTTTTCTTTCATACCTTCCGTTCTGCTAGGAATGTAATGGGCTCAGCGTGGGGTCAAACCTGCCCTGTGGCTGCACTGTGAATAAATTGAAAGAAGGACTTAGCAGCGTTGCGGGGTGTTTTCGCTGCCGCC
>NW_010515864.1:0-1736 GCF_000687285.1 Phaethon lepturus
CACGGGGGAAGCTTCTAGCAGCTTCTCACAGGGGCCACGCCTGTAGCTCCCCCGCTACCAAAACCTTGCCATGCAAACCCAGTACACGCTGTGGCCGCTGTTTTGAAACATCCTCACATAGCCAGCAGACCTCCGTAAAAGAAAGGGGTCACTGTGATTTTACTGCTACTTACTGAGCTTTTGTAACAGGTGGAGAACTGGGACATCGTTTTCGTAAGTGACATTTTCCATACATTAAGAATTATGCAAGTCATCACTTTTGTAACAATAAAGTATTCTCCATAAAGCATTCCAGATAATTTTAAAACGTCTATTAAAAGGGTATTCCCCCTTTTTGTCACTCTCCCCAGTGGTCAGTTAAGCCTGATTTCACAGCTTGTTCCTTTTAAGTCTGTTTTACAGGTGACTGAATGCTAGAGAGATGAGCAAAATGCCGCCTGCAGTATTTATTCTTATTTGTCATAGCTTGAAATTGGGCTGGGGCACTGAAAGCGTTCCAGAGCTTGTGCAGATCCTCCCTTTGGATTATTTACAACCTGTTGATGTATATTCAGGAGCACACCATAAAATGTCATTAAAGTGATAAATCTGTCTTCAACTACTATGAGCTTCCCCATCGCCTCATGCTCTTTGATACATTTTCAATTGTTGTCTTCCTTCTGCTGCTAACCCAAATAAGATATCTTTTTAATAATAAAAGACTTAGATTGAAAGTGCATGATATTGAGATACCTTTGCAATATCCTTACCTATGGGGCTGTGAAACCCAGTACAGAGACTATTTCACTGAAAGATGAATGATGCTGGATGAAGGACAGGAGCAACAACTATGTGTTGTAAATGAATATTTACAGGTATCAGCTGAAAGCTAAGATGCATTAATTGTAACTAATTAAGTGTGGATATACCAATAGCAAAAATACACAAATTGTTCCCATTCATGGCAGAAAATCTGCTTTCTTGACACTAACCTCTATGGTACTTGCACAGCAACACTGCTGTTACGGGAGTTTATAGTCCAAATTCTTTCCTATTAAGGCTCCAAGTCTCCATTCTACAAGCATCTGTATTACCTTTTTTCCTAGCATTTCATCTTTTTTTATCATGAAACTCCTTAAAGTCAAGAGAAGGAAGCAGTGAAATTCTTGCCATCATTTCCCTTCCCATATAGTAAGCAGAATTGGTTTTGCTAGAAATATCCTTATTCTAAAATGGAAAAAGAGAGTCAAATCCCCCCAGAGTGCAGTATTTCTTTGCTTTATCACAATCATCTATACACTAAATGGTATCTGTCTCACTGAAGAAGGAAGTTTTCCCTCCTTCCAAAGCAGTCAGATACGTAGTGCACTGCAAGCCGTATTTTGTGATTATTACATGAAAGAAGAAAAAACGTGCCAATATGTATTCCCCTTCCCCAGGTGACTATCAAATTGCAGCCGGCTCATTCACAGAGCAGCTGGGGACAAAGCAGAAGTGCTTACTCAGCAAGCAGGATAGTTCACAAGTTAAAGGGATGGCATGCACTTATAAGTGAGAATTTTGGCCACAGTAGAGGCTGACTGCATTTTAGCCATGTGCTATTTCTGCTGATACCATCCTTGATAACGCAGGACTCTGCACAGTTCTAGAAGAGCCACACACATAGTGAAGGAGCAAAGATTAAACCAGCACTTTATTGCTGAAATACTATGAGGCCTCACATGCAAGCACACGGGGGGGGGGGGGGGGGGGCAAAG
>NW_010515864.1:1746-19496 GCF_000687285.1 Phaethon lepturus
CACACCCCTCCAATGGAAAAGACATTTGGACATGGACACTACTAGAGCAAACAAATCTTTCCTGCCAATGCTCTTCCCCAAGGCATCGCCCTTACCCGGCCCTACCCAAAGCACCCTTTAATCCCCCTCCTCAGGGCTGTGCTATGGCAGCAGACGACACGCTAGACTACAGCTTGAGATTCACTGAGGCTTTTGTCCTAGGAAGCACAGCACAATTATCATCCAAAGGAAAATGGTACACCGCCTGCAACTGCCTTTTGCTTTCTCTGCAAGCTCCTAAACCACACAACCACTAAAATAAAAGTAATCCTAACTTTCAAGAATGAATGGTTTAACTGCTCCTGCATCACAGCACCAAACCCTGGCTTTGTACCTAATGCCATACACAACTGAATCAGGCACTTCATACAACACAAACATCATGCCAGGAATATTGCCATTTAAGCCAAAATTCCCCATCTAATGGAAAAAAGAACGAAGGAAAAGACACACGAGGAATTCCTCAAGGTCTGAATATTTATTTAACTAAGCAGAAAAATTCAGAATCAGGCTCATTTTTTCTGTTCCTGTCCAAACTCTTAGACAGGTCTTGGTACTGCACTCTCCATAAATGGTTTCTCAATACAGCTTGCCCCTTCACTGAGCAAAGTATTTAGAGGCTAGAATTATTATCAGATATCTCAAACAAACTGCTGGTTACTCCGGAATTAATCAGGAATTTCACCCAGTATATTTTTTTCTGAAGGACATTTCTCTTTAACCTGTCCTTCTCTAAAAATGATTTGCTTGCCTCATTTATACTCTTGTGGACAGGATATTTATGATCTGGAACGATGGTTGCCCCCATTTCTCTGGTTTATGGCTGTTACATATCCTATCTGCAAAACTAAGAGAATATTGCTTGTTTATTAATGTCTTATTCTTACTGGAAGAGAAAAATAACCAGTAACTTCCATTTAGACTACCATAATTGCAAATGGGAATACTACATGTAGCAGCTCTTGACATGGTTTAAAGCGGGTTTTTTGTTGTTTCTTGAAAGCTTTCAAATCCAAAAATCAGGTGGCAGCAATTAATCCCTCAAATTTTATCAAAAAGAGAAACAAGACCTGGATCTTGCAGTTATTGCTACTTCTATCAAGTTAAGGCCAAGCCATAGTTACAAATTTCTTAAAGACAGCTTGGACCATTTTAAGACATGTACAGTTTCGCACAGGTCAGCGAGATGAAAGCTAATGGCAGTAGGCAACACGAGGGACAAGAGCTGTATAAAAGGAAGAGATATCTCCAGTCTGTGGAGACAAGTCCCATGTTTTGTGTAAGTTGCTTCATTTTGGTTATACTTCCCCAAGAAAATATTTTTTTCAAACCAGATACTAGCTTTGGTTTGCATGGCATTAACGACTAAGTAATTGAAATAGTTAATGATAGCAACTATACATTAAAAAAAGTTTCTGCTGTAAGTAAAAATCAATTTGCAGCATCAAAAGACTTGCATAGCGTTTCAAATTATCATAACCATTGTCCAAAAGTTGCACTATGCCCAGTGCTTTATTTACCTTTCCTTAAAGCTGTCTGTAAGTAACTACAGATATAACAAGGTTACTGAACTGGAAGTAAAATTATACACACCCTGGACGGGGGAAAAAAAAAAGCAGATGTATTTAATCACTGGTTATTACTCTGGAGAAGGACAACAGGAGAACATTAGGGTAAAGATCAACTGTATAAACTATAACTGCCACCCCTACCCAAACTATCAGCACATTCAGATCTACAAGGCTTTCTGAAGCCAAGCCCCTTTCCTCTCAAAATCAGGCAAGTTCACCTGATCATTTCACATTTACTTCAGGCTGCATTACGCAATATATTCCTCCATCTGAACAGCTACTTGGCAGTTGTGGAGCATCTCCCCTGAATTCAATTTTTTTCCAACTCTTGTATAGGACAAGAGAAATCAGGGTGGTTCATGTTCATGTAGGCATTAATATTCAGTGAGTGGTCTCTGGCTATTACAGCAATCCTCCTAGAAGATGCCCCCTTTTCTATGGGGCAGGCAGTCACTCATCTCACTAGGCACCAAGCCTAGTAAGATCCCTGCTAACCGTGCAGGATCAGGGGTCCTGACTGGAGCACATTTTGCAGAAATTTAAAAAAAAAAAAAAGCAAGTTGGCTGCTGACAGAAATGATAAGTATTTCAGAGACCAGTGTTAAGAAACACTTCAAGAAGTCACTAGGTCTTGCAGAGGTCCCGCGCACAGGATGTGTGGAGAGGACCTGCGCAGAAGCACGCAGCAGCCTCCCGGCGAGGGTCCCCCCGAGGAGCCCTGTGCACTGCAGCTATGGAGCAGTCTCAGCACTTTTCAGTTTCTGACATCAACCCCAAAACACAGTCTGCGCAGCTCCCAAGTCGTGTCTGGGCCTGAACTTGGAGGAATGATCTTGCTGGATTTAGAGCAAAAGCATACCGTTGACTCTAACTTGTAATGCAAAAAGAAGCATTGACCGTTTCATGTGCAGCCAGATGTTGGTATGAAGGCATATTGTAACAGTACACAGAATATTGGAAGATGGATGCAGATATGCTACATCAAGATTTACAGATATTAGAGAAAACCTTAAGACCATTCCTGAATATTTAGGAAAGCTTGGCAAACTTCTCAGTCTCCGAAGATTCTTTTGTCATGTTGTAGCCTTCAGCAACAGACTAACAACATCCTTTGGTTTTTACATTCACTAAAGAAAAGTGAGCCTGCAGATTCTTCAACCTATGTATAAGGCACTGGAATATATTGACTATGACCTCTAAGTCCAGATAAAATTTATTATCTGCTCTATCTGTATAGCAACAAAAAGAGACACCCTGATGTTGACACGAGCTATTTTGAGGGAAAATAAAAAATAATGTGAGCTATGCATAATTCAAAGTTTAGAAGGTAGGCTGTTCAAACTTGAAAACATTTGAACGGCTGAACATGAGCCGGCAGTGTGCCCAGGTGGCTAAGAAGGCCAACAGCGTCCTGGCCTGTATCAGGAATAGTGCGACCAGCAGGAGTAGGGAAGTGATCGTGCCCCTGTACTCGGCACTGGTGAGGCCGCACCTTGAATCCTGCGTTCAGTTTTGGGCCCCTCACTACAAGAAGGACATTGAGGTGCTGGAGCGTGTCCAGAGAAGGGCAACGAAGCTGGTGAGGGGTCTGGAGCCCAAGTCTTATGAGGAGCAGCTGAGGGAACTGGGCTTGTTCAGTCTGGAGAAGAGGCGGCCGAGGGGAGAACTCGCTCTCTACAACTACCTGAAAGGGAGTTGTGGCGACGAGGGTGTTGGTCTCTTCTCCCAAGTAACTAGCGATAGGACAAGAGGAAATGGCCTCAAGTTGCGCCACGGGAGGTTTAGATTGGATATTAGGAAAAATTTCTTCACTGAGAGGGTGGTCAGGCATTGGAACAGGCTGCCCAGGGAGGTGGTGGAGTCGCCATCTCTGGAAGTGTTCAAGAAACGTGTGGATGTGGCGCTTCAGGACATGGTCTAGGGGACATGGTGGCGCTGGATTAATGGTTGGACTTGATGATCTTGAAGGTCCTTTCCAACCTAGTGTTTCTGTGATTCTGTGATTATTTAGTGATACACAATAAAACAAATAACTTGCATTCCCCAATTCCCCAGTTAATGTTTATTGATTAAGCTTTTGTTAGAAAAACGCTATTAGCAGTGCATATTCTTGAACAAGTGCTTAAAGCAAGTGTTGTAACTTATATCTATCCATTTGTTCAGTGAAAAGCATTTACAAGGAATTGTTTTTCACTCTTTTGAGCGGGGAAAAAGTGGGAGTTGTTTGCAACAATGCAAGCAGAACAAATTGGAAAAAAAACATTCTATTTTATTAGGTTATAAAAACAAGTCATTGCCCAAGTTTTATAGAGCTACAGTTAGTATGTTCAGCCTTATATTGTACTGAAAAAGTCCCTTTTCTATTTCTAGATTTCAGAGAAAGCTTTGAAAACAACCATCACTCCCTAGTATATCAGAAATAGATATTGAATTAGAAGTACATTAGTTTCGTGCAACATTCCATTTACCTGTAGATCTTTTGAAATTAAACTGGTCTTGAACATGAGAATTTCAGCCACCATTCTAGCCTGTTTTATTCCTGCAAAGCACAGTTTTTGTCCTGAATGAGTCAAGAAAAAAATAATTACAAACAATTATCAGACAGTTATAGTATTGTTGTAAAGGCATTAAGTAGCTGACTCACTTAAAGCTAGTCAAAACAGAAAACACTATTTTCACCACCCTTCTTCACTTCCCACCTTTCAAAAAAAGGAGTTTAGTAAACAATAGCATGATGGTAACAAACTTATAAACAACCATATTTATGGTCATCTCTGGACATTCTCTTATGACCTTTGCTTAAAAAAATCGCAGGCTGTTATCCCAACTAATTTTTATTTCTAATTGTAGTTTGGGGCATGATATTTTCATACACACTGCAAGGATTTTTGGATAAAATTATTAGGGTCTGAAAACTGTAATTAAAAAATAGGTACTTGATATTTGTTATATAAACTCGAAAACGTCAAAGGAACAAATCCTGAAGATACTTTGCATATCTCTACACATAATCTCAGCAAATAACTTTCATTGTCCACAGCCCACAGGTATACACCTTTGGATAGAAAGAATCATCCAACAGTTCTCTACTTGATGACCTTTACATCAAATAATTAATGCACAATATTTCTTGTGGTCTTTTCTGCAGAACTTGCAGCATTTCAGCTTAATATTCAGCACAAATATATGTTGGATCATCATCAACAGATCATAAACAGCACATCCTAAAGATCAGTATATTCAGGTTCTCCAAGTGTAAAGGAAAGTCAGCTTTAAATAGTGGGAGAGCAGGAAGAGTCAAACGGATACTAAAAAGACTATTTTAGAGTACAGAATTATCTTGGGCACAATCATCAGTGTCAGCAGTAGGTCAAGTGTCATATTTTGGTTCTTTCCAACCTTATGTTGGAAAGATTTATCATAAAAGGACAGCTTTGCTTAGGAAAATGAGTGTGGAAATAGGGTAATGGTAGGAGTTTTGCATCTTCAGCAGTATTCCAAACCTTTCTGTAAGCTTTCATTAAGTACAAGTGATTACACAGAAAAGGAACTAAGTATTCTTGCCCAACCTTTATCTCACCTCACCAAAGGCCTAGAGTATTTCAACATTTCATTTAAAAAAAAAAAAAATCTTGATAAAGTCCAACCCATTCATATTTGCCTCCTCACCTCCCCGATTTGATTCAGGCTAATATATATACTTTTTAACAAAGGGGAAGAAAAATGCATATGCGAAGAGTTAAAATAGGGATAAGTCTTTTCAGAGCATCAAAGCATTTGACTACCTTAATTCCAAACATTTATCTTGAGGTTAATGGCAAAATACCATTCTACATTCTCAAAAAGCATGCTCAGATGAAGCTTAAACTTTGCAGAACAGTAGGACTCATCCCCTCTGCGTGATAGTCACAAACTTTTCCACCAACGGCCACGCCACCCGCTAACAATAGGACCTTAGCAACAAAGCGAGGTGCTCCGCATCAGGAACTTCCTTACCACCAGGTATGACATTCACAACACGCATCAAAAACATCTTTAGTTTGCTTCTTCAAACAGCCTTGAGAGTGACGCGACAGTGGCATGGAGATGACTAACAAAGCCAAGACCCCGGTTCACACAAGAGACCATTGCAGTAGACCTGGGTGAGGCTGGAGCCCATACCCCGCAAGACACCACCTGCAGAGGGGAGAGCCAGGTGCTGCTTCCATCTGCACATAACCTGGGCGAAATGCAAATGTATCGACCATAAACCATCTTACCTTGACTTAGCTGCGGTGAGAAGGGCGATACACTGTGAACTCGGCTGTACTTGCCTTTCCCCTGGCATCCAGCAGGCCAAAGCTTTTGCCTCCAGCCCAAACACTTGTAGCTTCAGGTGCCAACTCTAGAACTCCTGCTGTAGGTCTTCTCCTCTTTCAGTATGAACCTGCAGTCACAGGGCACCGACACAAGCTAACAGCTTACCCAGAAGGACCACAGTTGCAACAAAAGTTTTGTTTTTCAGGACATGCTGTATTGCTGAAGCAGAGAGCCGAGCCACCCACCAGACCAAGCCTTTCCCCTGCTTCCAGTGACCAAATTTACCTACTTCATTTCTTTCCCTTTATAGAAATCACCTGGCCATTTCCCAGCTGGATCTGATAGCACACAAAGCCAGCTGGCTCCCTAGCCTCAAGCTGCTCCGAGTCCATAAAGCAGATCAATTGTTACATTTATAAACTTAAAATAATGTATTTATAGGTTTGAATGCATTTTATTATTATCTGCAAATGCTTTCCCTTACAAAAAACTTCCCACAGATTGGTGAATGAAGTTCCCGTGTTCTTATATGCATATAAAATTTCAGGAAACCAACCTGCAAGTCTTTTGGCCAACAGAAAAATACACTTAGAAGGAATCCTGGTTTTTACCTAAGACTTCCTTTGCAAAGACAGTTTCATAAAGTAACAGCAAGCAGACAATGGTTAAAGTTCAAAGAAAGCAGTAGCTGAACTTAAAACAGACAATGCCAGGAACAAACTAATGAGCCACTGGTCGTTTCTACATCAAATAAATCTTAAGATTATGGATGTGACAGATCTCCTAATCATATTTTACTATTCCTCTTGAATATTCTAGGTTATTCTGAGATATAACAGGAGTAGGAAACAATAGCTGCCCTTAGGTGTATGAAAAAGATTTTGAAAGATTGTCGCCATTAAATGTTAAGACCAAAGGTTTTATTAGAGGTGGGGGAGTGGAACTGAGCCTGAGAAAGCAAAACACGTGCACAGCACAGGAATTACAGGGAAGAAGGCGCCTCAGAAGGCATCGTTCTCTGTGAGGGAGCAGGTGAAGGTCTAATGTCTTTAAAAGCATGCAAGGATTTGCAAGATAGAAGGGACAGAAAAACACAAATGGGGGGAGGAAAAAATAAGTAGAAAAGTGGATGTTTCAGGGAAATGTATGAAAGAAAAACATTCAAAGCTCCATGGTGACAGAGGAAGCACACCCTCTCTCAAAAAAAAAGGGAAGGCACAAGGGTGAGTAACGGAAGGCAGAAAACTTCAGAGATGGTTATCTATTGGGAAATACTTAGATGTGTAGCCAAAGCTTTTCAGGGTAAAGGCATAACTGCCAGTAACCTTCCCCAGCCTTTTTGCCTTTGGAGAAAGGCAACCATCACTAGAAGGTTTCCCTCCATTGTAAATAACCGGAAGGCTGACTTTAGTGAACAACCATGAACTTTATCAGCCTCAGGTCTTGGGGATCTCATGCAATATGAAGCTGGTCAATATAACTCTATGTTTAATTTATTTAATTTTTTTTAGAAAACACACTAACCAGCAGTGCTTCTCCATGATGATCTCACCAGCACTTACGAAGTTACATTTAAATCTCTCTTGAAAAACAAAGGCAGAATCTAGTGATTTATTTAGAAAGTAATGCAAAAGAAACTTTTCCTATATTCTTTCAGCAGAACTTTTTACAGTTTCAAATTCATCTGAGCTTTGAAAGAGCATGCTTATTCAGGCACAGAGGAAAACCTACAAATAGATTACTGGGGGTCCTAAAATACGATGTACATTTTTACAGGCCAAGAAACTGGAAAAAAAAAAGATAATGTTACACATTTCCAGAGATGTAGCTTGATGACAAAGCTGCTTTTTAGAAAACAAGGACGTCAAAAATCTCAAACACATTCATTCCATAGTCTGTATTCAAAGCAAATCCACCAAGCTCTTGCACAAAAGAGGGTGAACAATCAGCCAGCTATAACACCATTCATTATTGATGCAAGAAGCTATTTCAGAGAGTGGGATCTTTAAAAGCAAACGCTGTCACGGAAAAATGCACTTATTTAGAAGCCATTAGAATATTTGTTTCATCTATTCTTCCATAGCCTCACCTGAGCTCAGTCTGTTTAAGAACAATGCAATCACTCAAGTTGTTTAATAACAGACGATTCAAAACCTTCTCAATAAATATGTCCCTGGGCTTTTCATTTTCCCATGGAATTTTCTAAATATGAATCGAAGCAGCAGAAAACAAAATGACTCAGAGATGTCTGAGCAAAATTTTAACTTAAATTAAACGTTATCTATCTTGCGTGGTCTATTTACTTTTTAGTCAATCAGAACCACACACAAAGATTTCTTGAAGAGAACCAGCAGCAGCTACTTAGTACCAGGCTGGGTCAGAAATTTATCAATATCTTTCTGGATTAAGAAGGATAAGGGAAGGAGAGGAGGATTTTTTCCAAAGAGAAGTCCTCCAGGCTTAGTGGAAGTCAGCACTTGGTGGAAGCAAGCAGTGGCAAATACTGATCTAGCTATGGAAAAAGTCATGTTGGTCTTATTCAATCAAAATCAGCACAAATGTCCATGAAAAGTGTAAAAAAGGACTCAGAGCAAGGGATGCTGGACCTGACAACACTGAGACAAATGCATACACACCACTCGGCCAATGTGGAAGACATGCTTTCCTTTAGCTATTGCTCCTCTACTGTTTGGTGCTCTTTTTCTGCTCCTTCTCCAGCATGGATCTTAAGTGCATTTTGAATAAGATTATGTAGATAACTCCTCTATCCTTCCTGATGAGTGATGTTGTGACTTTTTCTTTCCTGCAGAAAACAGATCTAACTACTCAGAAGATTTAAATTGCTAGACCTGCTTTTTTTTACATCAGGGAGGAAGCAGTTCTTCAGCAAGTTCTCATTAGTTTTGAAAATATCTCCAAGATGACAAAGACTTTCCTTTTTGGTAACAACAACTGAGCCCCACAGACTTCAGTAAATCTTCAACAAATGAATGATGACAAAATCAGCCCACTTACTGAGACAACACCTTAGGGCAGGGACCAAAGTTGCTTGTTATCAAAATAATTCTGGTAGCCTTCTAGCAGGAAATGAAGCCCTGGGTTTTCTAGGCAGGAGTCTGACTGAACAAAATGCCCTTAAGAGTGTTGTAACATCAGAATGTGTTATGGGACATTGTTTACCTCTTGCGGTTAACATTGCTTACACGTGCTCATTCCCAAGGATTTTGGAATGTCTGCATGTGAATTTGAGAGAGTGAAGGCACAGCTTCTTAGCACTGATAGTATGGAAGGGAAGTCCTTCTTCATTTGAAATAGGTGGGAATTTCCTTTCCTCTAGTCTCCACAGCTTTCTTGTCCTCAGCTGATATGGTACATTATATATTTTTTAACTTTACTGTTGTTTCACTGTTTGGAACCTTCCTTCTATAAAAAAGTAGCAAAATTGTTTAGATAAATAGATAAATATGAGTGAGCTTCAAGAGATAAGAAAGCCAAGAAGTTACTTCGCCTGCCAGTGTTTTCGTTGTCTTTTATGCCTTTTTGCTGTTTCATCTAATTAGATGGGAAGAAAAGATTGTTACCTACCAATAGTATCTGCAGTCCTTACACAGTGGACACTCCATCTTTGGTCAAGGCTTCCAAATGCAACTTAAATAGAAAACATTCTAACAAAAAAGACAGAAAAAATAGAAGCAAATAGAAAAAAAAAAAAAAAACCAAAAAAAAACCCACAAAAAAAGATCATGTACAAAAGGGATAAAGAAATACAGAAATGACACAACATGGCAGGACAAACCCCACCCAATAAACAAACAGAAGAACAACAAATTGGAGAAAAGGCAATGCCTGCAGAAATTAGGAGAAAGCA
Source organism: Phaethon lepturus (assembly GCF_000687285.1). Classification (NCBI taxonomy): domain Eukaryota; kingdom Metazoa; phylum Chordata; class Aves; order Phaethontiformes; family Phaethontidae; genus Phaethon; species Phaethon lepturus. The sequence goes on from NW_010515864.1 coordinate 11,524, forward strand.
CAATAAAGTGGAACACAGCAGAGACTAGTCCATATCCTTTTCTCCAACTAAAATTGCTGCAGATTGTGTTGAAGTAGAACAAAATATATTTTCTCTCAACTGAATGCTGGCTTTCCCTCTTCACAGCTGAATTCTGTTACTGGCATTTCGGCATATATTTGAGTAGATGCTATGCCTTTTTTTGCCATTTTTGTAAGCCATTCCCATGCCACTGAGTTTTTTATCAGCATTGACACAAGTCTAGAAGCACTGCTGACATCAATAGTTCTCATGATCAGTATTTATGCAAAGCATTTCTCTTTGGGGAAGAAGATATACTCTGTTTTTTCATTACTAAGCTGAGGTCTGAAGTTGTTGTTTATATTATTGTTTTACACGCTACAACGAGCCTTTTAGCTTGAGGTATCGGATACATTTTAATAATCTGCTGAGTAAGGGCACTCTTACCTGTAGCTATCAACATACTGTACACCATTTTGCCCTGTAATTAACATTTCTTCCTTTTGCTAATCAGACTCATCCACTTAGTTACATACTGCTCTGATACCAGTCTCTGAGTGTATGTGTGCAAACGTGATCACAGCAGCTGGGAGAACAGCAGCACCCAGCCAAGTGGAAAATACAATTTCCAGAAAATAAATACATGCATTCCCAGAGACAACAATCTGCCTAAAGAAGTAATCTGTTAAATGTAGTTACCTAGTAATTTAGCAGTGAAAATGATCAAGATTTCTCTCATGGCTTTCATCTAAAGGTTCCCTCCGACCCCTGTGCTCTTTGTTATGATTTAGGATAGATTTGATAGTTATTAAGGGCTGACATATCCACCTAAGCTCTTAGGCAGTTATCACTTTGGATGAATAATTGTATTGCATAGTGTCTAAACTTTAGAAAAATATGAAATATGGAGGACATCCTCACTTTAGAAGGAAGGAGGACAGCATAGGGATTTTGCTGGCTTCTGGAGTTCTTTTCAGCACATGAAGATACATGTCGATACATGTTGGGTTGAAGAAAGCCACTAAAAACCCAGTGGACAACTGGAATGGAAGTTACTAAATCTAAGAAAGAAAGATTAAACTTCTTTCTGACATAATTTAGTTATAAATCAGCATATAAGCATCCTTGTCCTCCTTCAGCTGTGTGTCATATTCAGTTTGCACATTGAGGAAACTGCAATGAATTTTTCTGGAAACAGTAAGTTTCACGGTTTTGTTCTGAGTGACTTCCCATTTCATTCTTCTTTTCCTGTCCACCATGAGACAACATTCGTGCTTTTTAAAGTCTCAGTCTCTTTCTTGTTCTTCAGTTACCCACTGCTGTACATCTCCCTTCCCACTCTCCGTCCACAGAAGTTGTGGCATTTCCTTTTCCAAGAGGGAGTCTTGCCCCCCTCCATTTTTCTTTGGAGAAGAGTAACCCACCGTGACCTGCCCCATATACCGTGCTAAATCTGCTGTGGGGCATGCTTGAGCTTAATCCAATGGCCTCTGTGATGAGAGCAGGTTTAAATACATGAAGTGTAAGTATTTACAGAGGATAAACATTTTCACATTTTTCCTGTCTAGATACACAGCGATGCGATACACACATTTCATTAAGCAAAAACGATCGTCTGTTTTCCTAAGCAGCAATCTTCATTCTCACTTAATAGTCAGACTTTAAGGGAACCGAGAGTGTTTTCCTTAGAGGATACAAACAAATGGTCTGGTTTTGAAAGATGCTGAGGGCCTGGTATTGCAAACCACAGATGGTGGTCACTGCCCCTTCCGAACTGCTCCACTGGCCCTCGTTGAGGGCACACCACAGCACACCACTGTGATGGCTACGCAGGGCAGGGTCGATGAGGCTACATTCCTTACCCTCTAGACGCCGTAATGTAAATAACAACATCATAACCCCTGTCATCTAACTGAAGTTAGTCTTGCATCTGCGTATCATATTTTATCCCAAAGGTGTAGGTACTTACAGTGAAGTAAAAAAGGCAAGAACTGTGAGGCATCAGTCCCTAGGTTGTCCTGGGAGTCAGCAACAGCTCCTAAAGATGGCTCTGGCGCCAGACAGCAGCTGCACTGCAGGTTCAGCAAGCTCCTGCTCACCTCTCCTGTCCACAAAGCCACCCATTTAGCCCTCTCACGCTGCTCTGAGGGGGGCTCTGTTCTTGGGCTGAGCCTGCTCCAAATCTCCGTGTCAGACCGATTCGGTGTCCCTTCAACACCATGCAAGCTAGTCAGGGTATGTACAACAGGCAGGCTCAAAGGAGAGCAAAAGAGTGAAGGGATTTAAAAAAGGGAGAAGGTGGTCAACTAGAGCTCTTCTAAGACCAGTAAAAACTGAAAAGGCGCGTGTACGCCCTGCAGTGCTGAGCTGTGGCCCTGATACATGTCTCTGCCAAGGAGGAGCTGCTTCTCCAGGACAGTGTGGCCCTAGAGACTGAACAGAAACTTTTATACTTACTTTTCATAAACTCAGTGGGAGGAAAATCTCTTCCGGCAGCACTATCTATCTGCCACATCAATTTCTCACATCAGTTTAAGCTCTTCTGTCTTGTGCTTCGTGCCTTTGGTTATGCCTGGGTAAACACGGTCAGGCCTCTTCCCCACCTCCCAGAAAGCATAATTTCTCACATCAGTTTAGGCTCTTCTGTCTTGTGCTTGGTGCCTTTGGTTATGCCTGGGTAAACATGGTCAGGCCTCTTCCCCACCTCCCAGAAAGCAAACGCGCCGTGTCCAGGGGCGGCTGTGGCTGAGGGCATGGTGGGGCCCATCCCCACCACAGCTATAAAAACCTCACTAAAACCTTTCTTTGTCCCTCTGTCTTACGACTGACACGCAGCAGTGGGATAACACCGGAGAGGGCAGGTAACAAGGAGGTACCAGGTAACAACAGAAGCAGCAAATACCAAGTTACAGCATGTAGCAGCTTGCAACCACACGCAACTAGCTTCCACAGTGGGGTTTTCGTGGGGGGAGTGGGGGGCAGCCAGCAGTGCGGAAGAGTTCACAGAGCTCCCGCACCTTCAGGCACCAGCACCTCAGCCCTCCCTGGGAACGTGGCAACTCAGGCTGCGCATGACGGGGTGCGCGCAGGAGGAAGCTACAGAAGTCCTTCACAAACAAATCGACATTTTTTTTGCATTGTTTTCTGCTACATAACTAAACATTCTTGTCTTCTTAGCGTTATCTCGGTGATGAATAACCCATATTGTTCTCCCCTGGTACAATACCCTTCTCGTGATCCCAATGTGTTATATGCAGACACTCGCATGACTCCCTGCTACAAAATATTCTGCTGAGATCCTCACAGCTAAAATACGTTAAAGAAGCCACTGGCCGTGTCTATATACAGCTAACTTCACCCCACCCCAGTCTGCCATAACTACAGGGCCTAAAAGAAACAGCCCTTGGCCTGCGCTGTCCTCTGAACTATGCCTGGGCATCATATCCGAGCGCTAGTTAGCAGCAGCTGCCATCACACCCATGAGTGTGATACAAATTAAGCAGCATAGGCCATGACACGTTCACGCTCAAGTCCTCGCTCCCGTCCTGCTTCGTTTACTGGATAGATGCAGGTCTGTAGGTCTGCACGGGCATGCAGTGAGCTGGGGAAGGAGAAGGGAATAGTAGCTACCCATTAACCTCCTAATCCATCTGCAAGACAAAAGGGGGACCTTAACCACTCTCTTCATCAGCATGCTGTTATGCTCTTCCAGAACAAAAGACTTTCTTTGCTCAAACTCATGCCTGGAAAGGAGGAAGTACACGAGGACAAAACCCCAGCATCCCCACTTAATTTCCCTCCGGGGCTGTGGATACGATCCAGGCAGAGAGGGAAGGCGGCTGTCAGCAAACCCCAGCCACCAGATTTGTATTCGTGAATGGGAAAGGATGAAGCAGCAGGGAACAACTGAAGCTTCTTAAAGTCCCTGGAAAGAAACATCCCAGAAAGAAACAGAGCCTGTGTTGTGGTTTAGCCCCAGCCGGCAACTAAGCCCCACACAGCCGCTTGCTCACTCCCCCACGGTGGGACGGGGAAGAGAATTGGAAGAGTAAAAGTGAGAAAACTCATGGGTTGAGATAAAGACCATTTAATAAGTAAAGCAAAAGCCACACACACAAGCAAAGCAAAACAAGGAATCCATTCACCACTCTCCATGGGCAGGCAGGTGTTCAGCCATCCCCAGGGAAGCAGGGCTCCATCACGCGTAATGGTTTCTTGGGAAGACAGACGCCATCACTCCAAATGTCCCTTCACCCCTTCCTTCTTCTTCATCCCAGCTTTATATACTGAGCATGACATTAAATGGTATGGAATATCTCTTTTGCCAGCCTGGGCCAGCTGTCCTGGCTGTGTCCCCTCCCAGCTCCCCATGCACCCCCAGCCTTCTTGCTGGCAGGCCAGCACGAGAAGCTGAACTGTCCTTGACAGCTCAGCAACAACCCAAAACATCAGCATGTGATCAACATTTTCTCATCTCAAATCCAAAACATAGCCTCACACTAGCTTCTGTGAAGAAAATTAACTCTGCCCTGGCTGAAACCAGGACAGCCTGCAAACAAAGGAATGTCACACAGGAAACACAAATTATCCACCTGATTTATTGCACGAGGGGGATCTAAATGTGATGAAAAAGCCCTCAGACTTTCAGATGTATCATCAAGCCTGTAAGCGTCCAGAAGGGAGGAGAGCTTACAAAGCATGGTGGCTTACAAACCAGCTCCAATCCTTCTTTCACTCCATACTGATGTGAGGCAGACTTTGCAGACAGAGAAAGAGGAAAGCAACCTGGACTTCAGGGCTGGATACTGGAATTTCAAACACCATGGTAAACTGAGGATTCTCTGCCCCACTCTTCTGCCACTCCAGCTTTACACGCCAGCTCATTATCATCTACCACACCAACCCGGGGGAGGAAGAGCTGAGATGCCGGAGAGGCCGGTAGCTGGCGTGCGCAGGAAAGCAACTTCACAAGTCACATCCCTTCCTGAGGCTCTGAGTGACTGCAGGGCAGCGCTGCTTTTTTGATTTCCCCCCACTCCCTAAGGTGACAAATGCAAAGAGCTGAGAAAAGCTGCCTTCTGAAGTGGAGGGTGACTGTGACTCACAGTGATCTTCCATAGCCTTGCTGATGTCTTCAGATCCAGATTTTCTGATTTTGTTTGTGGAAAGTTTATAGTAAAATGGATAAAAATCCCTCTTGGGGTTCTCCTGACCACAGACACACTTGCAGAATTGTCTGGAGATACCTGACGTGCTGGAGACTAACCCTGTCAGCCCAAGGAAGAAGCTGGGACTAGCATCATCACTAGTGATGAGCATTGTTTGGAATCAAAAGATAGGGAATGTAATCTTGAATTCACGGAACCCAATTTTTTTGTTGTTTATCTAAGACAATGTTTCTCTCTGCATCAAGTCTCTCAGAAAGGGACTGAAATGCATGTTAGAAAGCGCAAGTGTTCCGCATCCACAGCCCAGCCACCATGCCAATTCTTTATCTGCTTGTTATTCATCATTCAAACAACCCATTGTAGTAGTAGTAGTAGTAGTAGTAGTAGTAGTAGTAGTAGTGTTATTAGTGTTGTTATTAGTGTTATCATAGTGTCTTGGAGCCTGAGTCCAGGATCAAGACTCTAAGGAGGTAGGCACTGTGCAGAAAGACTGACTGAAACAAACTTGAGATCCAAGTACCTAGAAATGTGGGCCTCCTTCCCCCAGTAAATGTAGCGGCCCTGTGTGCAGCTATTACCTGTTCATTGACCTGATTGTTTTTCAAATGCAAGGGATAAAACAGTTTTGTCTAAACTAATGCAAATATCACTTAAGCTAAGTAAAACTTTCCCACAATTGCTTGACTTTCAGTTTGACATACACTTTTTCTAAGCAGAGGTTTAAAACAAACAAGAAATACTTTTTCATAAGCCAAATGACTAGGTGTGCTGTAGAACAGCCTGCTGGAGGGATACAATGGATACCAAAAGTATAAATGTGTTCAAAAAGTGTCTGTAGACACTCTTATTAAAAAAGATCCCTCAAGATGTTTACATACATAAGGCATAGCTACCATTTCGAACTTGTACTGCCTAAGCTTCAGCAAGGTTAGAGGGTGTGCCAGGACAAGGATTTCTCTGTATTGGCCCAGGTTTTACAGTCTTTTCCTAAGTACCCACTGCCAGCTCTCCTCACAGAGAAGATAACAGACTTAGAATGACTTTCTGCCTGACCCAATATGACTGTTCCTATGTAAAAGAACACAACAAAAAATTTACTCTGAAAAATCAGCTTTAAATTGCTGCCTATTATAGTCAAAACAGAAAAGCCCCTTCTTGCTGCCATCAAAGCTGTGAGGCACACCAGCTGCCACTACACTGAGTCAGGGGCAGCTTTGCTCACGAAGTACAATCTGAGGATGAGCCACAGTTTGAAAGAACCCACAAAAAACAAGGTAGCAATGAGCAAACCCAAAGCAAACACCACAGGAAGCAAGAGGTCCTAAGAAGAATATGTGGGGAAGGAGCTGGAAAGACTACTTGCTCACACTGATATCCAATGCCCTTGCACACTGCTTTGGGAATTACTAGACACCATCAATGTCACTCAAGCAGTCTTCCCTAGGACAAAATCTTTTTAACAGGTTTATAGGCACTGCAGAAAAATCATATACTAAATTGTCAGTTCTAGAGAGGCCCTTTCACATTCCCGTTGAGTGTAATGGCATCAATCTGAAGCCAGATGCAGACCATGGAGCGAGCACAGGTTAATCATAAACAGTCAACTCTTACTCATCAGGAGCAGTGGACAGAGCAGGACTGTTTTGCTTAACCTCTGCTATTGCTAAGGCCATTTGTGGTATAATTAAAACTTCATTCATTAATTCAAACAATAGCAGGAGATACATGTGACTGATAGCCAAAGGAGGAGAAGACTGTATTCACTAGTGTCAAAGCCTGCAAAAGAAGAACCTGTGTTCAGCTCATATAAAACTGGAACTTAAAAAGCCTGCAGAAGACAAGTCCGAAGCAGCCACCTCAGAACCTGGCAGACACCAAATGATCCAGAGATAGTGCCTCTAATTAGACTGATGAAACTGCAATGTGGCTGTGTGATGTAGGCAGCTGTTAGAGCTTCTAGCTATAAAGGTTTTCCTTTGCCTTTTTGAATAATCAAAGTTACAAATGAACTTCTAATACTTCCAGTTTTTAAAGCTTCTGTGGAATAAAAGTTTGCAATGGTATGTAGGGGCTGGTTTCACTGAAACACATTTTGGTTTGCTTCAGAAACAAAGATTTGCATAAATAGAGGTCCAAACGAACAACAAACATCATGAGCTAAAGGAAAGAGGGCACTAACTAGCACCCAGGATTACTTAGTACCAAGGCAAAATATACATCGGGGAAGTGAATTGCAAACAGCATGTAAAGAGTAGCTCAAAGCACTGCTTGCAAATAGGTTGTCTGCGTGGTACTCGGCCTCCTCAGATGATGGGCCAGAAGCAACCACTTGGGTGTGCTGAGCACAGAGGCCCAGCGCTGAGTGCCGAGAGGAGGGTGACGGAAGGTGCTGAGTAGGTGGGCAGCTGTTGGTGGGTGCTGAAGAGCCTGGGGCTCAGCCCGGGGACAGCCGCTTAGCTACCTCCCAGGCATGTCTAAGCTCATCACTAAGGCACCACTCACTTCAAAATCTCCTGGTCCAAATATATGACTCTGCCACCTGCTCTTTTGCCTTTGCAGAAGAACTGAGCACGTACTTGGTCCACCTCTGCACCACATTACATGCAGCCTAGCACCTCCTCCTCACGCCCGGTCGTAACACTTTGAAGGAAGCTAACAGTCTCAGCCATGAGCACGCGCTTCTGAGGATCCAAAATCCCACAGAAGCCAGGTGCTTGACACAGACCCTCCTCTTCTTCCCCCCACACGGCAGAGACCGAAAAGACGACGACTAGGCAGCAGCCTTCCCACCCAATTTAGGATACA
>NW_010515865.1:0-216 GCF_000687285.1 Phaethon lepturus
CCCTTGCAAAGGGAGGACCAGAAGCCCTGTCAACGCTACAGCGGCGGAGAAATTTTCGCGTGGGATCGGTATTTCTGCAGCGCAGAAGAGCCTCTTCTCCAGTAACGCGTAACTCCTCTGGCTGGTCTTCGTTCCACGCGGCGTGGCCCCACGTGGCGCGCACCTGGGGTGAATTCGGGCCATCCCGGGGAAGCCCCGCGGGGCAGGGACATCCGG
>NW_010515865.1:630-3273 GCF_000687285.1 Phaethon lepturus
CTCAGGCTCGCAACGTGAGCGTCTGCAAGAAGGGTGAAGCACAGCGGGCCGGGCCATCCCCTGGACATCGCAGCCCAGAGCTGGTGGGGATGTCACCCGGCCGCCCCGTAGCATCCCCACAACCTGATTTACCTCGCTTCTCCGGTTGTTTACATTTACCCCCCAAATTCCTTCCAATTTATCAAAAAAAAAAAAAAAAATTAAAAAATCCCAGTTTTCAGACTTGAACTGTTTGATTCCCACGTGTCAAGTGACTTCTACAAGCAGGGAAAAAAAATAAGCATGAAATAATGTCGGTATCTAGGCTTTCCTTCTTCAGATGACTCACGCCCAACTCGCCGCGTATCGCTCAGCTCTCCCTGGCGCATGAACCAAAGATGGAAAGTTTAATGCCAACATAAGAATGGGTAAATGAGGACAAAATGAGAAAAGGCAAAAAGTCATCCAGCCCAAGCTGAAGCAGCTGCCGTTAATAAACTCTGGCCTGGGCACTCGTCAACTTGTGTACCTCTGTGTGACCCCTTCCCAAATGGTGGTCTGGCTTTTTTTTTGGGGGGGTGTTAACTCCAGTGGGACCATTACTGCACTTAAAAGGAGCTGTGTGCCCAGGGCAGGGAGAACCAGACTCATATTAGCTCCATTTTAGAGGAAGGCAAGAGGTGATTCAGGGGGATTTAACTGCAACCGTGACTCAGAGCAGGTCTACACAATGGAAAAATATCTCTATAGGCAGAAAAAGTGGTTTACGGACTGTTCCCAGAATTAGGGGTGCTTAGTTTTATTGCAAGCTTTTTAATTAAACATCATTTAACCGGCCGTTCCGTTTCTCCTGCAGTTTCTTTCTAGACCTGAGTCCAATCCCCGAATGTGCTTATTTGTTTTTACTTTCGTTATAACTTTATCAGTGATTAACCTGCAGTTGCACTTAATCTTTTTAAAAGATTGCTCCGACTATAAATACAGAGAAGCTCCCTGCCCTGTTTCCAACCAGAGGAAAACAACTTCCCCCGCAGTCAGATGTCGACGGTGGGTTATATTATTCCTTCTGTAAGTAGATTTTTCTACCATCAGAGATGTTTGTCTTCCCTAACTTCACGCAGAACGTTAAATGGGCATCGCTTTCCTGAAAGACGTAACAGCACAGGCCACAAGGAACACGAATACACCCCCAGTATAAAATCTATATGTGTATTTATCCGTACAGAAAAGCATTTATACGCATTAGAACGGTGTGTAGAAAGCCTCCAGTACAGATGCCGCTTGCGATAGCGAGGCAAAAGCCGACGCGTTAAGACAGATCCGACAACAGCAAGCTCCGCTTCCCCCTTCAGCAGTTCCCTGTTCCACTTATTTCACTCGAAAGCAGCAACAGCTAAAAACACCCTCGCAGGAAAACCTGCTCCCCGTGACCGTGGACCTCTGAGAAATCTGCTCATCGGAAAGAGAAGTCGGGGGGAAGGCTGCAATGCGGGGTATCCGGGGTGCTGGACTGGCAGCGAGCAGCTGCCCGGCAGGACCCCCCGAATCCTGCGTTAATATTCTTAGAGGATCTCATACCGGCTCGATCCAACGCTTCAGGGCGTCAAAGCAGACGGAGCAAAAGCTAAGAAACGCGGTAAAGGCACGCGGAGCGTTGCCAGACCCGCCAAGAACGTTACAAGGGCAGCGGAAGGAGCAGAGCCGGGATAAGCGCACGCTGCGGGATATTCAATGGGAATGTTTAAAAGGCAAAGGGAGCCCCCAAAACGCAGCAGAAAGCCAAGATATGGCACCCCCCAAACCAAGAGGCACCAAACGAGCTGCCCACCTCCGTAGCCTACCTGTCATTCCTCTGAGATCCACACATCTGAGCCCACCTCGCCAGCGCAGCCTGTAAGCCCAACCCAACCTTGACCTTAATTATTACCTGAAGAATAATCTCTCTAAAGAACTAAAGCCGTCAACAGACCGCAGAGGACGGTAACTTCAAATCTCCCCGCGGTTCCTGAATTACCGGTTGTTGGGTCCATCAGCGTCTAAATGCTGCGTGTTGAAGACGAAGATCTTCACGCAAGTATTTGCCGTTTAAGCAAGCTTCTTCCCCGCTCCTTCCGGTGATTAAAAAAACCCCCGAAACGATCCTACTACTATTATTACGTGACCTCTGAGCCTCTAAAAAGGTTCTTGGAAAAACCTCTGAACCACCCGTGGGGACTTTCCTGGCTCTGCCGGTGCATCCGTGAGGAAAAAGACGGAAAACTGGAATTTTGAAATAAATCCACAGCAAATGGATGGTAGTCTACGTGGTGTTTATTGTAGATGGAGTGAATTATGAAAGCCACTACGGCCCGCTATTTATTTAAAAAGCTTTTTCTAAACCACACCAAATCGTAGCAGCAAATCAGAGCCCCGGTTTGGCTTTTGCGCGTTTCCTGGTTTGATTGTCTAAATTTTTATATAGGGGAAAAAACCCCAAAACCTTCTACCCAGCAGGAAACCACTCGCGCCTGGCCGAGTACGAGAAATATTTAGGGAGGTTTGGGCGGGTTTTCCCCTGCAATGTTAAGGGCCGAAAACGTGGCGGGTCACCGAGGTGCGGCAACGGGCGCAGGGGACCACCCGCACGCTCGCGCACGCTTGGTTGCGCGCTACGGGCTCCGGCCC
>NW_010515865.1:3474-3893 GCF_000687285.1 Phaethon lepturus
CTCCCCGCCCACCAGCGAGGGAGAGCCCACCGCTTCCCCGGGGTGGCCAGCTGGCGGAAACTCCTCTTCCCAGCCGCAAAGCCGAGGTGGTCTCGGCACCGCGCGGGGACCCCCGAGCACCTTCCAGCCGACGCGCACCGCGGCGGACCTCGGCCTCTCGTGACGGCGTGGTTCGGTCTGCGCTCGGCTGCACATCCTTTTTGGATGAATCACCCTTCAGCTGCTGCTGACAACCTCCAGAGCCCGACAGAGAAACCTTGTTGGGTTTTTCTTGCCCTTTTTTCCTGGCCAAGCGGTGACTCAGCTGTCAGAGGCGAATAACTCGTTATCTGAACGCTCGTTAACCACCCAGAGCCATAAAAAGCCATTTCTTCAGGGCTCCCTCTCCACAGGGCTGGATCTCGAAGCCGGCCGGAGAT
>NW_010515865.1:4069-4423 GCF_000687285.1 Phaethon lepturus
CGCGGTTAACGGCGAAGAGCTTCTACCCCCGGCGTTTGCCTCCCTCCTACTCCTGCCCCGGGACCTGCTTGTTTTTCATTTCTCTTCTTTTTCTCCTCCTTCTTTCCCCGAAGTCTCAGCGGCGAGGATTTCTCCGTCCGCTCGTGCCGCAGAAATCACACGAACGGTGACCAAGCTGTCAGGAGATGTGGAGGATATTTCTTCTCCCGGGTGGGTGGGTGCTTCGCGATGGGTGGCGGGCGATCTCCGGTGCGCTGGTGATTTCGGTGGGATCGGACCGAAACTGGAACCCTACAATAAACAAACGAATAAAGAAATCAACCGACCTTAGGAGACCCTTGTCCGTCAACCCCA
>NW_010515866.1:0-2545 GCF_000687285.1 Phaethon lepturus
CTGCTCTCCATCCCTTCACCCCCAGCCTGTGATGATACTGGGGGTATCAGTATCAGTATCCTGCCCCAACTCAGGTGCAAGAGGCTGCACTTGGCCTAGTTTCATGAGGTTCACACGGGCATATTCCTCAAGCTTGTCCAAGGTAGGGGGATTGCTTATCGGTATTGAGTTTGCTGTTTTCCTTTGTCAGAAAGAAGCAGAGAATTACAGCTGGATCCAACTGGAGTGTTGCCATCTGCAAAGCTCAGACAGAAAACAGACCATGGGCAAAGGCAACCAGAGTCTAGTGGAGAGGAGAACTACCATCTCTTGGTTGTGTTTTTGCACAGCAAAGACAGCGTTTGTCATAAAACCCACCCAGCACCGCCCTGAGAAGTGTTATGGGTGGGTTGGCCTTATTAGTACCACCAGAGTGGTCTGGGGATGGCGTGTCCCAGAAGCTTTTGTGCCTTGTAACCTCTGTTTTTGCCAGTCTTGTATGCTTCTCTTTCCTCTGGCAATGACACTGGAAGTTCCCGTGTCCACCCTGTGTAACTTCAGGAGTCCTCGCACCACATTCTTGTGGGGCAGAGGTTGCCAATTTGGATTGAGCTCAGGCCTTTTGGTTATTTCTGCATAGTTTCAAGCAAGACTGGGCTGGGATCCCTGTTGCAGGGCTTTCTGTGTTATAAATAAACTGTACTGCCCCAGGGCTGAGCAGTGTGGTCCCAGCAAGGTCCATAGATGTGAAGCAGGAGGGACAACCACCAACACAAATGTGTCTTTACACCTCAGGGTGTCCCAGCGTTGTGGGCTCAGTGACTACTTTCAGAGGCACCTTTGGGAACAAGGGGAAAAACCCTATTAATGCAACTTCTCCATCCCTTTCCATGGCATGGCTGGTCATCTAGGCCCGCTCTCCAGCATGATACTCACCTTTTGCTTGAGGACCCACAGCCTGCCCTTCTTCACCACGTTGGTGCGCCGGGAGGGAAAATGGTCTGAACTGGTTGAACCAGTTGGCTTAGAGATAGACTGGTATAAAACAGGCCATTCTCCCCAGGGATTACATGTTTTGGTTTTATTGGCAGGATGGAAGGAAGGGTATATGTCTCCCCAAACTCAAACTTTGAGAGACCCAATGTGCTGAGAGCATGTCTTGCACTGCAAATAGACTTCTTTGTCCTTGGGGGTCTCCTGCAGCCGCGAGTTTCACAGATCCCTGTGTATTATGGTGAAGTTATTTCCTTTTAATCACTTTACAGATGTGCAAAACCAAAGAGACCAGGCAAGTTACTGTATTGTATTTTGTTACCTCAGCCAACATCCTTGTATGTCCTGTTCCCTCTTGCAGCTCACCCCCAGTTCTCCCTGTAGGGCACACAGTGAGAAATGGGGAGATCAGACCTCTCTTCTGTATGTTTTTAGGGTGTGGGTCGTGCTTACACTCTTGTTAAATGAGGGTCTGGAGATTCATGGACCTCCCTATCTAGGGAGAGTGCACAGAAATGGGCTGCAGTGAAATTTTTCAGTGCATGGAGCCCAGTTCCCTACTCCCACAAAGATGAGCTTTCCATCGTGCCCTGTTGCAGCCGTGGGAGTTGGAAATGGGTTTATTTTTATCCGTGGCACTTTCTGACACTTTTTCCTTGTGCTGAGCTGCTTTGTCCTGCAACACAGGAGAGATCCTGGCTACACCTTGCTCTGCCTGATGTCTTCAACCACGGGACAGGGAAGGTGACTGCCCCCCGCTTCCCCCACCCCTCCAAAGGCATGGCAGAGCTGCCCCGTGGGGCTCACAGGAGCAGGACCCATTGCTTTGCACGGGCTCCTTTTGCCAAGCACCCTGTGGTTCCCACCGAAGCTCTCCGCTTTCCTCCTTGCACCTCCAAGGGCTGGAGAAAGAGAAGCCGGAGAAAGAGAAGCAGAGAAGAAATCCCTGAGGGACTCAGAGGAGCAGGAAAGCCTTCTCGAAGAAAAACAAACCAGCCAAACAAACTCCGGAAAGGCTGAAGAGAGAAAGGGAGAGGTTTCCATTCAGAGCAGACGCCGTGCTAATCCAGCATAGCCGCCTGTCGGCTAAAAACAAGAATTTCAGGCCCCAGCTGCCCCTTTGCTCCAGTCCCCGCTTAACAGGAGATGTCACAGATGCTTTTGGCCAACAATGCTGCAGTGCTGGCTGGGGACAAGGAGAGGCTGGTTGGCTGCGCTCTGCCACAGCCAAGGCTTGCTGTTCAACTCGCCCAAATTAACAATTTTCTCCCTTTTCCCCTTCTCCCAGAAGTTTTTGTTATTTTTCTTGTTTGTTTTTTTTTGTTTGTTTGTTTGTTTATTAAAAAAAAAAAAGGCTTTGGAGGTCTGGAAATGGGGGTAAAAGGGCTGGATGAGGTGAAGGGAAGGGGGGAAAGGGGAAGAAGGCCAAGGGAATGGGATGGAGGTGCTCTGGAGAGTCCCTGGGGGGAGGAAAGGGGTGCTCCGCACCCTCCTTGAGGCAGAGGGACAGAGGGTGAAGGCAGCTGCGATTTCTATCTCTGCCCCTTGGGGCAGGTCTGTACCCCCCACTGAT
>NW_010515866.1:2687-2997 GCF_000687285.1 Phaethon lepturus
CAGCAGCCCCGAGCAGGGAGGGAGGTGGTTTTGTCACGGAAAGGGGCTGGTTTCCTCCTCGTGGAGTAGAAAGGGTTAAAGACAAGGGGCAGGTCCGCAAGTCTGGCAGGATGCTGAAGTCCCTCTGCTCTCCCTCCTTTCTCCAGCCTTATCCCTCTCCCCTCCGCCCCCTTCCCACCCCCATTACCGCGGGAGCTTCTCCGGACTGTGAACCCGGCGGCAGCACCTTTACCCCGGCAGCGTGCACCTTTTACCCCATGTCCTCCCCCTCCATCTGCTCAAACTCTCCCCCCCCATCCCCTTGCCACCC
>NW_010515867.1:0-5910 GCF_000687285.1 Phaethon lepturus
CGTGCGTCTCCCAGACCGACGCTGCCAGCAGAGCTGCTGTTGAGGTCCAGCCAAAACCTAAAGCCGCCTTCCCCATCCGGGAGCCGCGCAGCTCCTCTTCCTCCCTCCCGCACCGTCCCCCAACACCCGGCTGCAGCCGCCTCTCCCGACACGGAAGGGTGCTCTCCGAAACCCCGGCCGGTGCGGTGCCGCTGGGGGACGACGAAAGGGCTCGGACACCCGCAGACGGCTCTCACAGTGCCCGTGTGTGTGCCCGCACGCACCCCAGCCGGCACGAGGCTGCGCCCCTGGGAATGCCTTGGCGGAGGGGGTCTCCACAGGCCAGCTTTAGGATGGAGCCTCATCTTCCCAGGAGGTCTTTCAGCTGGGAGGAAGCGGCTTTAGTGGCCATTTCCTTCCGAATAACCCTTTTCCCTGGAAGCCAGATGTTCCCCTGCAGCTCCCGAAGGGACAGGAGCTGCAGGTCTCGTTGCTTCTTCCCCACCAGTTCAACCCGTTTCCCCGTTTCCTCCCTCATGTCCCGTCCCTGTCATGACGCTGAGGGGAGACTTGAGGGTGAGGGACGAGGTTTGGTGAGAGGGGGTAGAGCATGGTGGGCCACTGTGGGAAGAGGCAAGTGATGGAGAGCATGGAGGAAGGACAGGGAGCAGGAGAGGAGGAGGATGGGGCAGGGGAAGGCTGCATTTTTCAATTCACTGCTACACTAACCCCATAACTAGAGACACCTTGGCCTGCACAGGAGGGACAGCTGGAGGTTAGCAAGCACCTTGTCCTCCCCCAGCCAGGGGACAGCGGGGGGAAGCAGCTGGGGAGCCCTGGCTGTCCGAAAACCCCAGCCGCCCCACGTCGCCACAGCCCCATCGATCCCGGGAGCCGCCCACGTGTGGCTGTGCCCATCACCTTTGTTACGGGGCAGGGTCTGCAAGCCCCCAGCCCTCTCGGCTCAGCTTGCCATCAGTGTGGGTTGGGAGCAGGATCAAGCCCAAGCCTGGCTTTCCCTAGGCTCTGCAGGATCAGGGCCCTGCCATTTTGGACAGGCTGGGGTTCAGCATTACCCAAGCCGCGGTGCGATGGGGTGGGAGGTGGTGGTACACGCTACCCGTCGCCTATCATGGTGGGTACACAACACAACAGGGACCGTGTTGTGCATGGCCAAGGAGCTCCCATCGCTGTGGGTCTTGCAGGGTGAGGGCTTCCCCCCATCCAATCCCACCCCGCTGGCCTTAACCTACCCACAGCACGCCGGTCTCCCTTGCCAGGGCGAGATCCTTTCCTGGTTCAGAGACAGTGAAGTCCTGGATGTTCCCAGGTGCCATTCCCAGCCCCTGCAGGCTGCAGTGGTCTCGAAGGAGAGAAGATCAGTTGTAGGAAAGAGGTCTCCATCCAGAGCTGTTTTGCCGCAGAGAAGGGTCGAAACAGGACATGCTCTTGCCCCTGACGGCTCAGTGGTAAATGTAAAAGGGCATTGGGTAACACTTGGGAGCAATGCTGTGACTTGAACAGAATTTGGAGCTTGACTTCATATCAGCCCAAGAGATGTTGGAGCAAAACCCTTCTGGACAGCTATGAGGGGGAAAGGAGACCTTTTGTTGTTTTGGTTTTTTTTTTAATTTTAAAAACCTGTCTGCCCTGGCTTATCCTGTGCACGTCCACAGCATACTTTGGGGCCAGAGCAGAGCCTCTCACCGCTGCTGGTCACACCAGCCTTGCAGGCTGCAGCCTTTGGTGAACATGTCTCCATGAGACCTACCTTTTTGCCCTTGTTGTTTTCAAACCCAAAGTATTTGCTCCAGCGAGCAGCTGGGAGCAGCCACGTGGGCAGGCTCATGTTGACGACTAAAAAGAGACCTTTCGTGGCGTCCCCTTGGCGTGCGTACCAGGGCAGCTTCTCTCCTACTCTCACACCCACTGGGTCAGAATCTGACAGAGGAGCTAATAGTTGGGCGCCTAAGCAGGGAAATAGCTGAAGAATTGAACAAGAGGGAAGTTTTGCACCTTGTTCCTTGAACAGCATCTGCAGAAAAATTGGTCATAAATCATCCACCAAAGGGAGGTTTTCAAGACATAATCAGATTATCACCTGAATGCTTCCTGTTCATTAAAACATCTGCTTTCAGAGAAAATTTTCAGTCTTTCATCAGAAAAAAGAAAAAGCATTGAATTCGAAAAGGCCACTGCAACATCTCCCAGCAAAGGGAAAGCTGGGTAGGCCTTGAAGGGTGCAAACTCAAAACACCTGAAGGGCAAGCATCCGCTTGTAGATGAAAAGAGTCTGCCCCCCGCCCCGAGTCAGATTGTCATTTTTTCTCCAAATAGCTCGAATATCCCATAAAAATCAATGATGTCCTGCATGTCCTCATGTGCCGCTGGCCTTTGAACTGTTGTGGACCTGGCAGCATCGACAGAGGTGCAACTCGGGGAGCTCCGATAATTGTTCCTATATATAAGGCCACTCTGCAAGAGCTTTTTAAGACATAGTAGCATGGGAACGAGCGATGCCGGGGGCATCCAGGGAGAGCAGCTCGCTCAGCGTCCCAGCCCAACCGTCGCGCCAGGCATCTCGCTTCGCCCCAGCGCTGGGCTCCCACATCCTCTGCCCCCCAACTCGGGAGAAGCTCCCTGGCGTGTAACCGGTTAACGCTGTGCAAAGCTCAGCCCCAGAGCCTGGTGGGGAGCCAGGGCATAAAAGCAAGACCCTGCGACATGCACCAGAAGGACAGTCCTGGCTGACAGCACCTGGGGCTTGGCCGGCACCCAGGGGTGCTGCTCCAGCCGACATCCCCAGCAGCCGCCCCAGCAAGGCCAGGTTGGGCGCAGCGAGATGCGGTTTGCATGGAGTTATTGTTCCATGGGAAACTGGCTGTCTTCCTGCTCTTCATCTGTCAGCAGGATTTTCAGAGAATATGCTCCCAAATATGAAGTGAATGTGGCAGGCTGGGCTGGAGCCCTTTGCTAGAAAACCTGGATGTCAGAGTGTGTCCGGTTTAATCCCGGAGTCTGTGAGAATCAGTGTAAAGTAGCATATCAAGTGAACTTTTCACTCTGTGGCAGGAGGGATTACCACATCCCCTTTGTTTGTTGTGCACTGCGTAACCGAAAACACTTTAACCCTTTCTTGCAGTCCCGCGGCACTAAGTACCCATGAAAATTCCTAGGAAAACTGCAGCTGTTTCGCTTTCCGCTGGGTGGGGGGACATGGGTACACTCATTTTCCACGAGCCATTGCTCCTGGGCTCCCTCTCGGCTCGGGAAACGGGTCCTGCTTTAAAATGCATCAACACCGAGCTCCCTTTGAAGGTTTTGCACCAGGCGGTGCAGGCAGCACCAGCTGCTCTTGACTTGTGCATAGTCCTGGCCTTGCAAAACCTTGGAGGAGGCTCCGCTGGCTACATGTGCAAGTGAGTTTTGCAGCTACAAAGCAGCAGTTTCAGCCCTTTCAGCACCCACACAGCTCGCCAGTCCGTCATCTTTTACAGCCCAGCATTAGCGCAGTTCCAAGCAGAAAAAATACACAAGAAAATCCTGCCAAAATATTAAAGTGAGATCATTTCTATTAGAAAATGTTCCCTGTGGGGAGGCAAATTTTGATGTGAAGCAAATCAGAAAAGTTATTTTGCTTCAAAATGAATGAAAATGTAAATGCTGGCCTCTGAAAAGTTTCTTTATTTCTGATAAATCACCAGCTTCACTCCTCCCTCCTCCTTTCTTGGTTCCTTTCCATTTAGAATGTCTCAAAATTTCAGCAGTGCTGGGCAAGTCACCGGGTGACAAGGTGTCACAGTCTTAGTGTTCCTTTTCCTATTCAATAACTTCCCTGCAGTTGGAGAAAACGAAGGGGAAATAAAATGGGGAAAAGGCAGAGAAGAAGGACTCACCCAGGACATGAGTCATCTCATTGCCCCCAGCAGCAAACTGAGATGGAAGAGGGAAAACTTCCCATTTCCAGTTTAAAAGAAAGGCTTTGAAATACAAAATGAAAAGCTGAGTTTGAAATGCGACTGGACTTTCACCTCACCCTGCAATTTCTCACTGGCAACTGGAGACAAAAAAATATTTTTTTTTTTCTTCTGGGATAAAAGCATTAAAAGAAAAAAAAAATTAAAAGAAAACTTTTTTGTGGTGGACTTTCTCCTCCGGGAAGTTGGTGATGTCGCCTCTGCAGCAGCTTCTCAGCAGTCTTGAGCTCACTGGGCCCCATGATGCACCAGTTTGCTCTTCAGGATGCAGTTTCAACCCTCTCCATCCTGCACTACGACCATCACCTCCAGTCATCCCTCACCCTGTGCTCAACAATGACATGCCCTCTCGGTCACAAGTCCTCCCCTCCAACTCCCTCCTCTGGAGATGCCTACAGGAAAGCAGCTGGGCAACATTCCACTCACCCACTGAGAAAAAAAATTCTTGAAGTCCAGCTCATGTGCAAGTGCTGGAGGAGTTTTTGGGGGAGGCATTTTTAGTTATTTCATGTGTTTGCAGCACAAGGGCCACACCCTGATGTTCATGTCCAGCACTACAAGTGGGCAGTGAAGTACTTTCAGGCCAGGCATCTGGTCCAGCCCAGCACCCAAGCCTTCTAGATAGACAGTGTGTATCTCTGAAGAGTAGTTCAAAACACCTACATGGGGCACCTGCTTCTCCATTGAGCTTATCTGGAGCTTAACAGCCTCTGATGTTGTCTTCAGACTCCCTTACTCTGCTAGGACATGCCTAGGACCAGCAGGCACCAGGGGCCATCCAGAAGGTGCCTCCATCTGGACAAGTGCCTGCAGCCAAACGGATGTCAGCCTTCACGACTTCCCCACCACAACCTGGGTGCAGAGTGTGTTGTCTCCAGCATATGAAGAAATCCATCGCTAAGTGGTTCCTACAGTCACCTTCTTCTCAGCTTTCCTGAGCCCACATTAGCATCCAAAAGTCCCCTCCACAGCTGAATCCCCTGCCTCACCCAAGGCTCCAGGGAAGCTGGGTCCTTCTGAAAGACTCAGTGTGGGTCCTTCTTCTGAGTAGCAGGGGGACAGAAGGGAATTGAGACACCGATTCAGGCTGCGACAGAGGATGGGGAGATGGTGAGGCAGCCCAAGGAAGACACGCAGCTGTGGTCTCTGAGAGGTTTAAGCACAGACGAACTCACCCTGGCATTAGCACTCGGCTAACTCCGCTGACCCAGGGAGTTTCGGACTCTGTTGAGCATCCCCATCTCCCCATCTGCTGCACTCTCCTCTGCCCCAAGCACTGCTGACCAGGCTCTGGAGGCTGACTCTCTGCCGGTGGGGAATGCACATCTCTTCCCACGCCCCTCTGTCCAGAGCAATGTCGGAGGATTTACTGGTGCCCTTTAGGAGGCATCAGCCTCACGCTGGCTCTTGCTCTGCAGGTTTCATACTCCTGGGGTTGCCACAAGGTGCAGGAGTGGAGCAAGGAGGTGGGAAGGTGGGGAAAGGAAAGCATCCATCACTGTGAGCTTCCCTTGGAGGGTGAGAGAGCACCAAATGCCTCTGCTGTCCATCTTCATCCCTCAGGGGGGAGGTAAGCAAGCCCACCCCGAAAGGGATGTGAAGATGCAGCTATGAAGCCAAGTTGGGCTGTCTCAGAATACAGCAATTTTCCTGTCACTGAGACATTAACATTCAGAGGATTTCTTGTAAAAAAGACACCAGGCTGGACCCAGGGTGGAGATAAAGTGAGGGACAGGCTGGCCTCCACTGTGCTGGAGGGTCCCCAAATCCCTCAGCAGATTGTTGCTGTGGTTAATCCCCTGGGTGATAACATCTCTTCCTCATTTCTAGTCAGATTTTGCTGAGCTTCAATTTCAAGTTGCAAGGTCCTTTTATACCCTTTCTTTTTCTTTTTTTTTTCTTTTTTTCTTTTTTTTTTTTTTCTTTTTTTTTTTTTTTTCTACAGGGTGAAACA
>NW_010515867.1:5988-9031 GCF_000687285.1 Phaethon lepturus
ATCTCTTCCCCTAGGAGGTGTGACGTGAATTTCGGAGACATAGTTTCTTAAACAGCTCTTGCTGCCAAATGGGTCCTGCTGCTGTTTGGTGGCCACCTTTTGGGAGGTGGCAGTGGCACCACTGGCAGCTGCAGTGTTCCCATTGGCAAAGCATACCAAAGCAGCAGCCATCTCCTCTCCAGTTCTCTGCTTGGACCCCTGGGGCTACTGAACCCATCTGAGGCTCTCATCCATTCACACTTGCTGCTGCCCCAAAGACAAGGCATAGCCAAGCCATTGTACATGCTCCATCTGTGGCTTTGCCATCCCTCGATCCCTCCGTCCTTCATCAATACTCAGTCAGTCCATTTGCCTGTGGAGAAAAATCATGAGAAACTCTTTTACCTTCACAGATCTTCCCTACTGTTTCAATGGTTTCAATGGCTCTGCTTGGTGAACGACTTGATCATTTTAGGAGAGCCCCAATTCTCTCTCACTGTTTAAGTTTCTCCCCTTCTCCTCTCTTGGAAATGAGGATATTGTGTTTGCACATGGCAGGTGGTTAACAACAGCAGGGACAGGGGTGAGATCTTGCACAGGTCTATTCTCAGTTAGCAGCAGCATGGGCTCAGCTGACTTCTGGAGGGCTTATTCCTCCCTGCACAGTCAGGGCACACTTCTGACACCCCTGTGATTTGGTGTTTTAACAAAATCCTATCACTTTTGTCTACGCCACACTTTTCTGCTTCTCCTTATCCTAAGGGTGACTGTGCTCACAACCCTCTGGGTTCTTCACATCTTTCTGGCAGGATGAAGAGGCACTGGATACCAGGCAATCAATGGTGCCCATGAGCCACTAAATAGATCCATCCTCACCTCCCTATTAGTTGGGACCTCAACAGTCATGGCCAGACACTGGAGCTGGTGACTCAGAGTCAAGTGACCTCAAGTGTTCCCAGAGATGCCCAAGCCTACTGGGCCACAGGGACGCCCTCTGCTCCCAGTTACCCCAGGGGTACTAAGAGGTGTGCCAGGCAGCAACGGTGCTAGCAGATTTGTTGGAGGAAGCGATGGTGGCAGCTCCGCCATTTCCACTGAAAACTTCTTTGCACTGAGATGACACAAAGCCCAGATGTCTTCATGGGTCCTGCGGTTGGTACCAGCTCAGGCTGTAATGAAACTCCTTCTAAGAAAGGGTTTGAGCTTGACTCAGCTTGACTACGTTGACTCTGAAGCACCATTTCCATGGTGTAGTTCTCAGTGGGGACCAGCATGTCTAACTCTCAACAAGGAGTCATGGAAGGATGGCATAAGAGAAATGAACTGAGCCCCCAGACTACAACATGAGCCTTGCAGAGATCAACTAGTATTTGATGCAGAGCATGTGAGGAGGGTGATGAGACTGTGATGGGCAGGCAGTGAGTACACGTGTGACTTTACGTGAGTGAGGTGTGTATGCACGGGGAGGGATGCAGACATGCCCAAGCCCAGTGGAGTATACATGATAAAGAACATGTGTGTGAGAGCACACATCAATGGGTTGCACATAAAGTGTGTTAGACCGTGAGGACAAATGTGCAAGAAGTGCATGACCCCACAGTAATTTGGGTGGGTTCTGTGTGGGGCATTGCATATGCCTTAGGACATAGGGGTGCAGAATGTGCGTGGAGGGCCATGCGTTCAAGAGAGTTGTGATGGTGTGAGTTCATCAGGCAGGACATGAACACACATGAGTGAGCTGAGTATGGGAGCACGCATGTGAGGGCGGGTGGGAGAGGAAGAGGATGCCGCACACAGATAACGCTCGGAGACATTGTGGATTACTGCTGCTAATACCTCTGGTAAGAACAGAAGTCTGCTGGCTGGGAGCAGGAGCTGAAAGCTGAGCCCCTTGTTATGTTTCCCTGTTCCCGCCTGCACTAATCCCTTTGAGCCCCAGGAAAAAACTGCAGAGAAATCAAACGGGCTGTTCATGCCGCCCCAGCGTCCCCAGGATTAATTAATTTGGGATTTGTGGGGAGTCACAAGGTCACGCTCCCCCCACTGGCAGAGCTGGCTCTGCAAGGCCAGAGCTGGGCTCTGAGTCTCCCCATCACGCCATGGGCTGGAGCAGGTCCCTTAGACAGCCCCCCCAGGAAGGTGCTGGGCACTGGGCAGGGAGCTGACCCGGGGTGCCAGGGCATGGAAGATCGCCGGGGTGGGGGGAGACTGACAAGCAAGAAGCGTGTCCACATCCTGCAGAGATCAGCCTCCAGCAAGAGGCGGCCACTTGGATGGAGTTCTGCCTGCATCTGCCCAGGTGCTCCTTGTCTCATTGTCAATATATATGGCCTCCTCTTTGGGTCAGCATAGCAGCAGAAATGCACCAAAGAAGGATGGACACTCCACAGAGATGGCTTCAGCCCAGGTGTGACCCTCACCATCCTACAGGACAAGAGGATGGGGCAGGAGGGGTTGAGGACCAGGTTGGTGTGAGGAGAGCTGTTTGCCCTTGCTTATCCCTTCCAAGCAGCGACCTCTGATTGCCTTTTGAAGACAGTGTCTTGGATGCCAGATCCCCAATTCCCACCATTAGTGGTTACTTAAATGATTCCGACATTTGTTTTCAGGGAGCAATTGAGCTTACAATGTTGGTTTTCTGAGTGTTTGCCTAGGAAAGCTCATTCTCAAGAGAGCACATTGGCACAAATGCATTTCAAACTGTAATTGAATATTTGTGGTCATTTGTTTGGGCGGTATCTGCCCAGCATTTACAAGGAAACTTCATTCATTCCCACCCAAAAGTACTTTGGGATCCAGGACCAGCATTTGCCCCAGCTGTGTTGAAGATTATGCTTAGATCTGGATGTTTTGCAGCCTCCTAGTACCAGGAAGGCACAGAGATATGAGCACTGAGTCCATGGCCATGAAGGGACCATGAAGGAAGGAAAAGGTGATTTCTAGCACCTGAAAAGAGAACTGGGAAGCCTGGGACCTTTGGTGCCCTTCAGCTCCTAAGACCCAAACGAAGAGCATAAAAGAGTGTCGTGAACAGGAACCAAAACTGGTCCAGCATCCAGACCTG
>NW_010515867.1:9062-14827 GCF_000687285.1 Phaethon lepturus
CTGAACAGATACTTGCCACAGTAGCACGGAATCCCTTAAGTACAGACAGTTTTGAAGGTGTCCAAATGAAGGTGCAAGACCCCAGCTGGCCTTCTACCAGCCTGCTCTAGTACATTCTTTCCAAAGCTTTCAAGACCTTGAAGCAAATGGGCTGCCCCGGTCAGTGGCTGATGCTGCCAGGATGAAGAGCTCTGCACAAACCTGAACCTTATCTCTCCCGATGATGACAGCCAGCCATGCAACCACCCATCCCCCTGGCTCTCAAGTCTGTGCTTCCTTCTGTCCAACCTCTGCTCCAAGCCTCCATGAAGCAGCTCAAAACTCATTATCAGCTAAGCATGGGCAGCCTGAGGCTGGCTGCATGGGCAGGATGGCAGCTCCTTGCCCAGCTCCAAGGGGTTTTGACTCAGAGATGACTGTGGTGGCAGGGGAAAGCCCTCATTAAATAATGACACAGTCCCCAGCTGATGAGATCGTAGTCCCTGACCTTCGGTCCCCTTCCAGCCTGGCAGCAGCAGCAGCCCAACCATGATGACTATGGCCCTCCGACCATTCCTTGAGGTTATTCCAAAATGAAATGGTGCTGTACAGTGGGATTGGGAAAATTAGCCAAGACTGGGTGCTGACAGCAACTCTTCTTTTTAGAGTCAATACAGATTGATAACCCTGGGGGCAGAGACATATCAGCTTCCCCCTCTAGCTGTCTCTCCCCTGCTTTGATGCAATGTGTCCTCCTAAAGCCAAAGATCTTGCTTTCCAGTGGTCACAGAGATTTGTCTTCTCTCTTGTCTGAGTGAGCTGGAGTCAAAGCTGAGAACATCAAGATCAACAAACTAGTGTCTCCCAAAGTTGGGTGGAGCAGCCAATGTATAAAGCCCTTGCTTTCTGCTTGGCATGGGCAGCTTCCATGGGGAACAGTCTGCCTGGAAGCAGAAGAGACTGCCGCAAGTGCAGATGGACAGGCAGCAGCTCTGAAACCCAGAGCTCAGTGAGCCACAAATTCAGTCGTCAGCTCAGTAACAGCCTGCTTACAAGATGTACGTGGTACACCCCAGGTCTGGGTCTTCACATCCGGGACCAGCTAGCATAACTGTTTGTGCAGTTTGTTTGTGCAAATTGCTCATGTGAAATGGACCGGGGGCTCAGGACCAGGCGAGTGCTTGTTTGGGGGTGATGGGGAAACAGAGAGGTCTGAAATAACAAAATATTCAGTTCTTCAAGGTGCCAGGCTCCCCACGCTGGCCCAGACTTGGACTAGCATGGGCTCATTGCTGCTAGTCCACATCTCTGATCATACTCAGCACTTTTCCCTGGGCCTCTTCAAGTTCTCCCCCATCCTTTCTGAGACTAAACAATCACCACCATATGCAGCAACAGTGGATTTTTCCAATACATTCCATGTATTGTAGCATTTATTGCACAGTGTTACCAAACTGGTCATTCAAACCCGAATCCATCCCTCCTGAGCTTGCCAGACCAGATGCTAAGGGTATGTTACATGAAGGGTCTTGTGCGGTATCGAAAGGCGAGGGACAAAACCTGGTGGAGTTATAAGCCGTGACACCACCAGGTACCTTCCCCACTGCTCTGGCCTCAGCGGAAGCCTGGCCTTACAAGGGCTGAGCGTTGAACGTGGCCAAGTACCTCCAGGAAGGATGACTGGGGGTCACGCTTACAAGACAGGTTCTTTTCCCTTGGAAAGCAGCAGCACTGAAAGGGCCTTAGGCAATTGTGGAAACAACATGAGCTAAGCATAAGCTCCAGGACAAAAGGGGGCTTAGCTGGCAAACAGTCTTACGAGCTTTAGCCAAGGGGCAGTGAATAGAGGGGAAGCAGCCCATCTCCGTGCATGTCGGGAGCAAGTCCATCACTGCAATATGGGCACAGCTCTGCTGTCTGCACTTCAAAGCGGTTGTTGGCAACGTGGAGGAAATGCAGGAGAGGGTCACAGGCACAATTCAAGGTCTAGAAAAGCTGCCTCCGAGCGAAAGGCAGCAGCAGCTTTGGGTCGTCGGAGAGATGCTCAAGGTGCACCTCAACCTGCACACCTGCAAGGAGGTTTTTGAGAGCAGATGGGTTTCAGTTCTGCAGAGACCAGATGGTGAAATGCAGCAGACACACACACTTTGCAGCAGGGGAAGCAATAAAATATGGGAACGAGTGACTTGGGGACCCGGTTGCTCACTGCTTCTCTGGACTCAAGGCTGGCCATCTCGCTTTCAAAGCCCTGTTCTGGGTTTGGCCATGGATCTGAGCCTGCTTCTTCAGCAAGGTCCTGGCAGAAGGGAAGATCAGACCTGTCCCTCCGTGCCACGCCATCTGCCTGGGACAGCTCAGGGGGACAGAAAGCTCAGGACGGTGTGCAAGACACACGCTTGTTTTTTGCGGACAGAGCCTTAGATAAAGAAGAGGGCCAGGATTAACGCAGCTGCTGCCCCCAGGCCAACTGCTCTCCAAGCTTGTCTGCTGGAGCAGAGCAGGGCGAAGCACTCGAACCTGCCCACCTTTGTCTGGCAACTGATCCAGAGGCTCGTCCCTCCCCAGATACGCGGCCCCCCGGCCTGGCCTGCTTGTGAGTCTTCTCCAGCGCCTGCTTTTCAGCCGTGTGTCTCTGATGGCTGGTTTTGGGTGTCTGGAAGCCCTGCTGGTATGGCAGGGGCTGGGGCTGGTATTCCGACCCTGCGGCCATCTCCCTGATACTATTATCAACTCAGTGTGGCCTCGGGTTTCGCGGGGGCCAGTGCTGTCCATCAGGGCTGGCGAGGGAAGAGATTGCCGGGGCGGCAGCACTGCCAGTGCTCGAGGGGCATCCATCCTCCAGGGCATCCTTCCTCACCCCCCGTGGGACCCCCAGCCCTTCGGGGGCTGAGCCACTGTGTTGTCACGCTTGAGCTCTTCCAGAGGCTCTGTGAGGATCACACCAGGCTGCTCCCATCATTTCTCCATGTGCATCCCCTGCCCCGACCCACAGCCTGCCCCATCAGCCATCAGCGTGCAGGACCGCTCAACAACACCGGGATGCCTCTGCATCCAGCCGTGGACTCAGGCATGAGCAGAATGGGTCTCTGAGAAAGAGATGCCAAGAAAAGCCCAAGTAACATCAGCATACAATAACTGGTGGGGTGGGGAGACACAAAGGAAAATCAAGCTTATTTATCCCCTGACCCCTTCACAGCCAGCAGGACACGATATGGGTCAGCACAAACTGCAGAAACTGAAAGACATGTCCTGGCTGTGCTTCAGACACCTCCCAGCTGACAGACAGTGGATGTTGGATGAATCTGTTCCCCGTGGCATTTTCTACTTACTTTTTGGAGCCTTTAATGCGCTTGGCCTTCACAAACTTCACTCACATGGCAGCGAGAGCCACCATTTAGTTCATTACACACCGGAGTAGCTAGCCTTAAACCTGCTATGCAGGTTAGACCCCCCATGCAAGTCTCTTTCTCCACCCGTTCCTAACTCAGGAAATTACATTCTTGCTTAGGCTGTGACAAAATAAGAGCTTTTAGTGATGGAGCTTGTCAGGAGCTTTTGGAAAATCAAGGACAGTTTTTCAAGAGACTCTCCCTGATTTACACATACATTTCTTCCTTCAGCTAGCTGCACTGGAGCGGCACCACCTCCACAGCAAGAAGTCATTTTAACCTTCTTCCAGGCTAGCATGCACATGTCTATTCACTTGGTCTTTTATTATAATATTGATAACTTGCTCACTGCAGAAGTCACATTCACTGACCTTCAGTTTCCTAGGTCAGTCTCTCAAAACGTGGTATCATATTTACCCGCTTCCAGCCTTCTGAGACAGGAACTTAGACAGCAGGGCCCTCTAAACATCTGACTTGGCTCCAACCCTGGTGAATGTGGCATGCCCCAGTGACTGTTTCTGTCCGGTTTATCAGTTTGTTTTGCAGCTTTCCAGCTTGACTCCTTAGCACCAGGCAATTTCTCAGCTCTGTTTTTCCTGGGAAGCAATGCCACGAATGCCAGAGACAGGCAGCGGTTTCCCACACAGGGCTGCTCATCTCTTCCAGCAGTGGGCATGGGGCATCTCCCTGCCCAGCCTGCATCACTTCTGGGATGCCTAACGCCCCTTTCTTGGGGAAGGAGCCCCATTAGTCTCGGGAAGCAGGGTGAACCTCAGCAAAGGATAAGGGTATTTTCCAGGTGCAGATTTCAGCGTTTCCCTTGCTAGTGGCTCCAGAGGCAATGTGTGCTTTGTGTTCATGTGCCTTGCTTACCCCCTCCCACCGTGCAACCCCCTGCTTTTCACATCTCTGCTGGCTGCGATATTTCGGGGTGATAAGACAAGAGCACATCTGTGCACATGCCTGACCCTGCAGACAAGTCTGGGTGTGCAAGGTGTGTATGTGACCCATCATTTATGGATTTTGTACTGCTTGCTGATCCAGGCAGGGAGTTACCCAGGTAAAGCCCCTGCTCACACCTCTCCATGGCTGTTACCAGAGCAGAAGTGAGTTTCTCCCATGCCAGGACCAGCTTTAGCCTGAAGAATGCCCTTCCTCTTCTTCCCCACCGGCAGGGGTTTAGCACTGGCCCACCAGCTCCCTGGGAGTAGGGCAGGTGAAGCCAAATACTTTTGCTAATCCCAGCTCCGAAGAGCTGCTCTCAGGTTACAGACGATGTGAATAGGATCTATGTTCCAGGGTGATCAGACTTCCTGGAATTTCTGCAGGACCAGTTATCTGTTCCTGTAACCATCTGCAGCTGAATGTGCTGGTGTGGCCCAAGTCCAAAATGCCCCCATCTCTTCAGAGCCCGATCTAATGTCTTTGGGTGAAGCATGGCTGGCAGCAGAAAAACTACCCTGCGGCTTCACACATGGGTCTCCCTTACTGAACAGCCCAGAGCACCTCAGAAACCTGATCTCTGCAGCCTTCAACATCCCAGACGAGAAGAGACAAAGAGCCCCTCGGCCACCGGACGTGCTGAATGTGACTCCCTAACTTAGATCCAACAACAACCTGACACTGCCCGTGCAGATTCATTTAGGGTTGACTCAGCTCCCCAGCATCACCAAGAGCTTGCAGCACTCCTGAAATGTCCCCGTGCCATCCCTGCCCCTGCAGGAGTGTCTCAGATGAGGAGGAATCCTCACGTTGCTGCCTGCTCCTCTCCTAGTAGGTCTGATGCCTCTTTTTGGATGTCATGAGGTCCCCAGGGCTGGGCTGATGGTGGGATATTGCCCCTTGCTCAGGGCGAAGTGAGCTGGAGCGAGCAAGCAGCGCAGGACACGCGAATCCAGCCAGTGGATTTCTCTCCGCGCCCCTTGCAGAAGATGCTGCAGGCTGGCACTGCAGTGCAGGCCGCAGCGTTTTCTCCCCATCACCGCCCGTGTTGGCTTTCCGGGAAGAGCACGTGCCTTCAGGCCTGAAGGCTTCGCTGCAGGACCTGGGGGCCGCGCAGGCTGGCACGTGTGCCCTGCCCACAGGCTCTCCTGCTGCCGATCAGGCAGCTTTCAAGCCTCCGAGTAGCTCCCTGTTCCACGGCCACCCGTGTTACGGCAGCAGAGCTGAGCAGAGGTGGGAGCCGTCACCCAGGTCTGCTCGCTGGAGGTGGGCAGAGGCAGTTCTGCTGGCTGAACGGCACTGCTGCAGCCACAGGAAAAACGCTTCGCGCAGCGCACGTGTCCCGCCTTGGGCCTGACCAGAACAGCACCCCGAGGGCAGGAGGACAGAGCCGAGCAGCCGCGGTTCACAGGGTGACCTCATCCATCGCAGCTGCTAACACCGGTACGGCGGGTA
>NW_010515867.1:14858-20560 GCF_000687285.1 Phaethon lepturus
GCTGTGCCCTTCTGATCCCCGCCTGGGAGGGTGCTGTGTGTCCTCTCTGCCATCAGTCGCTTCCACGAGGGGCCGAGGCCTGCCTCCCTTGCAGGTCCCCTTACTCCATTCCCTGCCCTGGGCTCATAGCTGGCCCCGGGTAGTCTTGTAGTTACCTCCCTACTAGGGTCTCTGCCCATGAATTTGCCTCTCCCCTCCCCGGCCTGAGACACCACGGGCGGAAAGAGCTGCCAGGGAACCACGGAGCAGACGTCCTCTTCCCCACCGCCCTGCAGCCCTGATGCTGCATTTCTCCAGCCTTTGCAGCCGCCACATACGTGGTGACACGCATCCCGAGGGACACCTCTGCGTACCCACGGATCAGCCTTAGTAGCCGCCTGACACCACACCGAGCCAACCAGCCGGTCCTCTCATGGAAAATGCTGCCCAGCACTTCGCACGGTGATAGACAGCGATTAACCAGGTGAAAAATAACAGAAAAGTCTGTGGAACAAGCGTCACTTTGATCCGCGCTTCCTGCTCCTCAGGAAAGCACGTTCCTTGCCAGGCTTTGCAGGGGAGAAAACACTTCTGCGTGGGAGAAGCTGTGTCTGGCAATAGCAGCCTCAGCGGCATGAGACTTATAAATCTGACGGCAGAGCATCCTTATCCGGATCACACCGTCCTGCGAGGGCTCTGTCTGCTGCTCCTAGGACAAAACCCCATGGAAGGAGCTGGGAAGGGCTCATCCAGAGCGTCCCACGCAGCAAAGAGGGGATGCAGCTCCACTACCAGCAAGCCCAAATCCTGGCGCCGCTCAGAGACCCTCGGCCAGGCAGGTGGGGGGAAGACGGGCAGAGCCGGAAGACGGGCAGAGCCGCAGCATCCGAGCAGGGTTTCTAGGAGAGCTGCATCCCCACCGCTGCAATCCGGCTCCCGGGGAGCGGGCTGTGTCCTGAGGAATGTGGCTCTTGAACTGAACTCCAAAGGCTTTTGCAAGCCTTTCAATCCCAAACACAGAGGCTGAAAAGGGGCGAGTGCCCCCGCGGAGGGGAGAGTGGCGGGGTGGGATTAGAGCCGGCCCTAACGCGCTGCTCTCAGCAGCGGCGTCTGAGCAGCGCCGGGAGAGGTCAGGATTAGGGGAAATCCTTTCAGACCAAAGGGGAGTTAAGCAGCTCTCTCCTTGCACGCACGGAGGGGGCACCCCCGAACCCCTCCCCTGAAAAAGGCCGTGCTGGGGGCGGGAGGCAAGGGGCAGCCTTTGTCCCTTTGATTCAAAGCAGAGGGCAATTAGGTGATGGACTTAGAGCCCAGGGAGCACCGCTCCCCACCTCCGCGGGGATCTCCCCCTCTTTCTCTGCTCTCTTTCATCCTCCACCCCAGCTCCTAAATCCATCTGCACTAGGCCTTTAATTGAATTAGTCCAGCACCTTCCACTGTGAACAAGTTAAGGCGATTTCAATAGCGTGATTGCTTTTTACAGCCCCGGACGGGTTTGACAGCGACCACAGGGCTGAGTTTAATGCGGGGCAATTTACCCCGGGTGCCTCTTGCACCTGAAGTACCGTAGGCATTCAGAAAAGCCCAGCCTCTGGAGCCCTGCGACAGCCTGGAGTCACAGTTTTCGTTAAAAAAACGCACATATTTCTGGACTTTGTGAGAAGACAGAGCTTGAAAATAGGAATCCCAAAGGGACAACCCTCCAATTTCTGCAACTCTGAGGACCTGATGGCTGGTGTTTGCAACACTGAAGATCACTACAGGTCACTTGGACATCACTTTGGGCGCCACGGTACCCACTCGAGCTCCAGAGGCGCGGCGCAGCTCAGCTGGGCCAGCACCGCGGCTAAGGCAGCGCCTTGGGGGGCTGGGAAGGTGCTGCTGCTGTCCCTGAAACCTCCTCCATCCTTTTCCACTCCTGTGGTGGTCCCCCCGCCCCTGTAGAGATGTAGGCACCAACCGCTGCCGGGCCTTCCCTGCACCCCCAGCTCCTCTTTCTCCCACTTTGATTGCCTTCATATAAGATGCTCTGGAAGTGCCTCTCTTAACACCCCATATTTTTAAGTGAAATCAGTTTCCAGCAGACTAAGTCTCTCTGGATGGGTCCTTTGAGTCCCCAGGTGCTTTGGAGAGGAATTTCTCTTGCATACATGTGCACACCACGAGGGACGGAGGGAGGCCAAGGGCATATCAGTACGTGCTACGTCTCCACGTGTTTGTCTACATGCTGCCTGCCATGTGGGATGGTTAAGCTCCCATCTCTCACCCCCCTGGGAGGGACTGTCCTGAGCAAATAGAGATGGATTTCAAACCAGCCAGACCCACACATTGCAACGACACACAAGACTTCTGTCTTTCTACTGGCTCATGATTTCGGGGTATGTTACAGAGGCGTTGAGATAGGTGTGTTAGCGATCCCTACAGAGACAGCTGGTGAGGAGGTGGGTTGCGAATGAGGCTGCCTGGATGGGTTTGCATGAAGATCTGGGCTGCTCCAAGCCCATCCACTCAAAGACAAGCCTGAGGAGACACCCTCTAAATCACAAACACCCCTACCCTGACCCGTGTGCTGCCCACAGGAGATTTATGCAGCAGCTTTACCAAAGGGAAGATGGCATCAAACCAGCCGTATACTGCCTCCTCCTCCTCCTCCTCGCTTCCCACGTTCCGTGCCTGGCAGCATTTAGTAATGAATGCACCACAACCCGGGATGGATACGGGGCGCTCAGCCCATGCAAGTAAGCATCCTTGCTCAGCTTAGATCCCAATCTCTGCTCTAATTTGGTCAAGGACAGGAGACATCCCACTGTCTGGGAATGGCCACAGAGCCACTCTGTGTCCGTCTGCATTCCCAGATCAGCTCTGAGAGATCAGGAGCTCAGCAGGGGCAAGGGAAGCCACTCCAAGTGGCTCATGAGAAGCAGTCTGGTCTTTGCCTAAAGATTTCACGCTCAGTGCTGCTTGCACCCATCCTATGAGCTGGTTACATGGAAGCACTGAGGATATTTTTAAGAGGAGAGCAGGGAGCAGACAGACAGAACTGTGCAATTAATCATCCTTTTCACAGGCTGAAAACATCACTTTCTTTATCCCAGCCCAGAGCTGTTTGTTACGAAAATCTTTCATCTCTGCTCAGGCTCAGCTGTGTGGTCCCACACCCCACGCCCTCATCCCTGTGTCCCCAGGGAGGGGGCAGTGCTGGAAGATGGGTGGCTCTAATAGGATTTGGAAGCATCTGCAAGTCTTATTGTACAGATGCTATAATGGGCAATGACACATGGGTCATTTGCACTTAAGGATGGAGAAGACCCCCCCACCCAGTCCTTCCTTTTCTCTTAGTATAGCTACGTGAGAGCCAAGAGCAAGCAGACCTTGGAGGAAATGGAGAAGACATGGCAGATTTCAAGGGATTTCACTCTCATCCCTCAGAAGCGTTGTCTCCACATTTCCTCCAAGGCCCAGATGCACAGTCCAAGATCTGTCCTGCCACCCAGGAGAGAGCAGTGGCATCTCACCCTCCTCCTCCCAGCACCTTGGCCACTGTAGTGGTAGGTTTGGCTGGAGACTGAAGGCAAATAGTAGAAATGCTGAAGTGCCAGAGAGGCAGCCAGACAGGCTTTCCCATATGACAAACCAACATTTGCAGGGGTGGAAGTGTGGCTGATGCACCTGAAAAGCCAATCACGACTTGAACAGCCTGCCAGATATGCCTGCCATGGTATAAGCTGAAAGGCAGTGAAACGGGCCAGATTCATTATTGCTGTGTTTGGCACAGGAAGGTTATAAGATCTCCATTTTATATGAAGACAAGGCCTTGTTTCGCTCCCTGTCCCCCCGTGCACGTTCACAGCTGCTGGGGAATCTCACCTGTGCAAAGTGGAGCACTGCATAGGTACAACCTTCTTTCTGTGTCGGAGAGACCGGGAAGATTTCTGTCTCCTGATGCTCCCACAGTACTTTTTCCAATCCCCACCGTGCAAAAAAAATTCCAGGTCTCATTTTATTAGCTGCTGGAAATACTTACAGTCAGGGTAGGGTAGAAAGTATTATTACCTAGAAACTTGTCCAGAATCCCTCAGGGAACAAATGACAAACTCAGGAACTGAATTAAGCTATAGGGCACTCCTGTCTAATACCTTAGCTCCAGCCCATTTTCCCTCTCATGCTATCTTTCATTTAATGCACACCTTGGAATGGCACTGAGTAATTACAGATGTTCTGGGCGAAACTGCAGGTTACGCCTCTAGCTGCACACATGTGATTTGCAAGGCAGCGCGTCTACAAGCGAAGATACCCGGGAAGAAGCAATTCGCAAATCATTTTACAAGATGAATTACAGGAATGAACAGAATTGTAGGTCAGATGGGCCCTCTGGAAGTCTCTCGTCCAACTCCCTGCTCAACACAGGACTAAATTTGAATTTAGATCTGATTGCTCAGGGCCTTGTCTAGTTGAGTGCTGGAAATCTCCAAGGATTGAGAGTTTTTTCAGCCACAGCCTCTCAGGATCCCTGTTCCAGTGCTTGGCCACTTCCAGGATGAAGAAATTTTTCCTTATGTCCCATCAGAATTTCTCTCAGAGCAACATGTTCCCATTGCCACTGCCCTTTCTCTGTGCACCTGAGCTGGCTTTTTCTTCTGCACAGTTGCCTTTAAGTAGTGACACAGGCAGTTAGAGCCCCATCAGGCTCCTCTTCTCCACATCCAGCAAACATGGTTCCTTCCACTTCTGCTCAGACATCACATCCTCCAACTCCCAACCACCTCTGTGGCCCTCAGCTGGACCCACTCCAGTTTGCAGACACCTTTCTTTTGTAGAGGAGCCCAAAATGGGGGACAGCATCCCGATTTGTCCTTGCCAGCATCCTGTTGCATGAGGGTAATCCATCCCAGGTGCCAGGACCTGCATTTGCCCCGAACCTTGAGAATTTCCTGCCAGTCTCTTGAGCACGTTGACATTCCTCTGAACAGCAGCTCTGGCCTCCACCCTGTCGACCACTTCCCCAAATTTGGTGTCACCCTCAGACTTGCTGAGGTTGCATTCCCTCTTCTCATTTAGGTCACAGAAACCCAGGGTATCTTCATTTTATCCTGCTGTACAGAAAAACTAGATGTTTCCAAAGAAAAAAGGCCTGCAATTTTGAACAGGCTTAATGTTGGTCAGTGTGTTGCCTCTCTCCGTTGCCTGGAGAGCAGGGATGGGATGGTTTCAGAGAGCAATGGGACCAGCCTGCCCTCCACCAACACAAACCATGGGATGAAACTTCTCACCAAGTGGGAATTCCACAAGCTCCTAAAAGGCTGCTGCAAAGAAAATAAGTCCTCTCCCAGGGGTACAACATGGGGTATAAATTGCAGGAGGGATATTGGAGGGTGGGATGCTGGGGGAAGCGCTTAGCAGGAGAGTAGGAGCTTCTGCTGGCTGACCTTTCAGGTCATGGTCACCTTCTCAGCAGGAGACCTGGATCATGCACTTCTTGATAGGTCTCAGCTTGGCTTCACTTCTGAGGAGCTGAGGTTGTGCAGGGAGTCCAAGAAACTGCTGGGCTGCAGCTTTTTTGATATCTATAGGAAAAAAAAACAGCTTGAGATGGACAGCACAGCCTTCTCTGTCCTCCTCTACTGGGGCACAAAAGGGGTCCTCAAGGGCAACAGGACCTGGGAGCCCGAGGCATGCACAGCCCGGAGGAGAAGCCCTGCAAAGTGCAAAGCAGCCCAGAGGAC
>NW_010515868.1:0-11484 GCF_000687285.1 Phaethon lepturus
GAAGGAGATCAGGTTGGTCAAGCAGGACCCAAGTTTGGGTCAGCTGTCCTGTCTATGACCCCTCCCAGCCTCTTGCCTACTGGCCTTTGGGGTCAGGGGGTTGGAGAGACAGCCATGATGCTGTGGGAGCGCTGCTCAGCAGTAGCCAAAACATTGGTGTGTTATCAACACCTTTCTAGCTACAAATACAAAGCACAACACTCTGAAGACTGCTATGGGGAAAGTTAACTCTATCCTAGCCAGGCCCAATACAAACATCTTCATAAATGATCTGGATGATGGGATTGAAAGCACCCTCACCAAGTTTGCTGATGACAGTAAACCGGATGGTGAGGTGAACACATCAGAAGGGAGAGACATCTTACAGAGAGACCTGGACATGCGGGAAGAGTGGGCTAGCAAAAACAGTATGAAGTTTAACAAAGACATGTGCAAAATCCCTTACCTGGGTCAGAATAACCAAAGAGGCCAGTATAGGCTAGGATCTGTGTAGCTGGGGACCCAGGCTTGCTGAAAGGGACCTGGGGGTCCTGGTGGACAACAAGCTGAACATGAGTCAGCAATGCGTTGCTGCAGCAACAAAGGCAAATCAGATCCTGGGCTGCATCCGCAGGGGCATTACCCACAGAGATAGAGACTTGATCACATCACTTGGCGCTTGTCAGGCTGTACTCTCTTCACAAGGAGCCACATGGAAAAGACAAGGTGCAACAGGTACAAGTTGCACCGGGAGAGGTTTCATCTTGACATAAGAATGAAATATTTTACAGTGAGAACAATCATTCACTGGAACAACCTCCCCAGGGATGTGGCATGTGGCAGAGTCCCCATCACTGGAGGTTTTCAAGATGTAATTGGACAGGGTGCTAGATAATCTCATCTAGGCTCCCTTTCCCACAAAAGGTTGGACCAGATGATCTTGCGAGGACCCTTCCCACCTGGGCTGTTCTATGATCCTATTATTCTATTCGGAGCAGTGATAGTAGAACACAGTCCATAATAGGACATATTAAGTTGAATCCGTAAGCTATTTTTGTGTGTGCTCATTGAGTCATATTCATCTCTGGAAATCAATTGATTTCTTCACCCCTTCCAGCTCCTTTTCTGACTTTTCATACACTTAATGTCTTCTCAGTATCTGAAATAAAGATGTGCATCTTTTAAAACAACTGAGAGAAGAGATACTTTAAAATAGTAACACATAATTCAAATTTCCTCTTTGCCTTAAACCAATAAAGTATGACTATCTGCATGTGTTTGGCTTGTGGTAAAGTAATGACTAGCAGAATATCTGTTGAACTTTTGGGTAGAAGTTCTTAAATTAGATTTGAGGATCGATCTACTGTGATTGATAGCAAAAACATAAACCTGTTGTTATTTATCCTTAGGTGGTAAAATATTGGCCAGAAATTGGGAAATGTGGGTTCTTAGTTTGGCGCTATCTTCTGAGGAGAGATGATATTGAACCCGCACCTTGGACTTCAGAAGGGATGGAACGGTCAAAGAAACTGGGTCTGAGTGTACAGGTCAGAATCAGTGTTCACAAAGTTGCTCTGATTTTCTGTTCAAGTAAATGGACTCTTAAATTTTAAAACTAGGAATGTGAAATAAATTTAAGCCCCATTTTTCATATACTACAATGAGGCAGGGTCTAATATAACAATATTTTAGATCATCTGTAATTTGAAAAACTATGATATTGGCAAAGCAGAAAGAATTGTGGATAAAACTTTCTGCCTTAACAGGAAATTACTCTGTATATATGGATCAGAAAATTATTGCTTTGAATACAGTTTTGTGATCCTTATGCTGGATAAGATTTATAAAAGTAACTCTTGTAATAGTTGACTCTCTTCTTAGAATTTAAAAAATATATAGGTTTTTATGTATTTTTCTCTAATTGTAACCTATGATTGAGGAACTATTATAGATAACATATTTCAGGCAGGGACTTTGGCACTGTGAAATTTGTGGCAGATGATAGGAAGAATCAAGGTAGTATTTTTTTTCCTCAGCAAACCAATAATTTCCTTTGGATGGATTGTTTTACTACATGACATCATCTTCAACTTTAGCTTTCCGATTTGTGTAGTTGGAGTTGTAGATATGGA
The DNA here is from genome assembly GCF_000687285.1 of Phaethon lepturus. NCBI lineage: Eukaryota > Metazoa > Chordata > Aves > Phaethontiformes > Phaethontidae > Phaethon > Phaethon lepturus. Next base: position 2,112 of record NW_010515868.1, read on the forward strand.
TATAAGGTGCCTTTTAATAAAAATCTATTCTAGATCAGATCCTTTGACAACTACAGTTTTCTAAATATATATTATTTTAAAAGCTTTCCTGTTTATATAGGGTTTTAAAAATATTTTTATATTATTTCAATATGTAGTCATAGGGGTTTACATTCTTTTAGAAAATAGATTTGTCAGTATTTGGGAATTCCCAGATGTCAGTGGATTTTGTTTTAAAACTGTTTTTTGGGTTTTTTTTAGTATCCAGAAGGTTATTTGGAAGCCATGGCTAGTAAAGAGAAAAAGGATAAGGTTAAGAAGCAAACTGTGAAACAGAAGCCAACCAGACAGAGTAACGGAAACCAGAAAAGGACAATTGATGATGGTATTTCTTTTTACTTCTTAGTGTTAGAGCTCTGTCAAGTTATATATAAGCCAACAGTATGAAAACTACCAGGAAGTTGGAAGTCGTTTGGAATCCAAATGTAAAGTGTTAAGTGCTCAGTAATAAAATGGGAAGCTGGGGATCTTATGGTGCTGTTCCATACTTGTAAGGTTTCTTTTTCTTAAACTTCATAGAAAAATGAACAATCTTCTATGTAGTTATGATCTATAGTTCAAAATAAAGCTAGGCAATTTGAATTGGAGCTTTATTGCATCATTACATAGATGTGATTCGTGTTTTAGCTTTCTAGAAATAATTTTGTCTTCCCTTTATAATAGTTCAGACTACCACTGTCACTGTATCTTGTCATAATTTTAAACAGGTATAGAGGAGACTAAAAATACATCCAAAGCCATGAGAATGGGAGATGGAGGGAAAGGAGAGGCTTTCCAACTGACCCAGCAACAGCAGTGGCTGATTAAAGAAGACTGTATGAACCAGAAATTGTGGGATGAAGTACTTGCTTCTCTTAAGGAAGGACCAGTATGCTTGCAGCTTGCTTAAATTATTCATTTTTAACCTTTCTTTATATAGAGTTAGGAGAAATGAGGCTTTGTTAAAACCTGATTCACTTGCTTAAAATTGCTGAATACATACTATCTGTTTAGAAACAGTTGATAGGGCATGTAATTTCATTCACTTAAGGAGATAGAAAAAATACCGTCATATTGAGAATTAGATACCAAATAAAAATGTTTTAAACTCAAGTTTAGCAGATTATTCCACTCACTATAGAGAGAACCTTAATTAAAAAAGAGGAAATATTTCCCCAGCTTTCAAGAAAATAGCAAGGATAGTTCAAGTTTGAAGACACTTGTGGATTTTTTTTTTATTAGTCTCTGATGGAATATCCTCCAAAATATTATGTCCTTGAACATTAATTAGCTTTACTGATGTTCCAATTCATAGTTATTTTAGCTGTTTTGCAGAAGAAAAAGAAATCAAGATATCAGGATGGTAAAGGTCAATATCAAGTCAGTGAAAGAACAAAATATTAGATGGAGAATGGATGCCTAAAAATGAATGTACAAAATCACTTTATTTGGTAATTGCCAGGGCTATTTACTTTTCTTCTTTGACAGAAAAAGCATCCGGTAACTCCTTGTTCTTCCATTTACAGTACTACTATTGCTATAATGCTACTGCACTTGTATAGGAGCCAATACTGTAAAGTTATAAGTTGTTTATCTGTAGGTTGTCCAATGTTTGTAAATAATTAGACTTTCAACTCTTAGTTATGTGACAAAATACAGTAAATATGTGTTCCTAAAGCAACAGAAAACAGTATCTTAAGAGAAATCCAGTTACTAGAAAGTTCTTTTCCTATAGATTCCTGCCCATAATTTTGATTGCCCTTGGTGATAGCCATTTCAATGGGCATCACACAACTACCATCTAAATCTTAATACTTGAAACAACCATTCCACTTTAACTATAAGTTTTGGGTTGAGATGAATCTGATATTATTAAAATTATTGAAAAGAACTGTATTTTGAGTAACTTTAGATCTGTTTTTTACACTTCTATACTTGAGTGAGTATGCTTGAGACTACTGAAATACCAGAGAATAAGGTCTCTGTAAGCATGCTTGTACGTGTAAAATCTATGCCACAAAATTTATCCCACATTCTTCAGAGTTGCTCTGAGAAGACTGAAAAACAGGAAGATTCTTCTACCTATTGCAGAGTATTTCAGAGTGAGGACTCAAGAAACCAATTAAACACCTCCAGCAGGTGCAGAGGTGAATTTCTTAGTGAAGGAGGTATACAGTACTTTGCTTTCCCTTTGCAGAGCAGCAGCAATCACTTATCCATCATGGATGTGCAAAATTCTAGTGATGATCACTAAATATAGATATTAGCTTCCAAATTCTCTGACTTGTGCTAAGAATCAGACTTGATGGGCCCCCTGTTTTGTTTTTAATTATAATAATGTACAACCAAATAACCTTCAAAACCTTAGTTCTCTGACTTCTGGAAAAGCAGGGAAATTAATTGTTTATGGACTTGCTTTCTAAATACTTTGTTAGCCACACTACTTCTCATGAATGTGAAGGATAGAAGATGAGCCTTCAAAAAACTTTTGATGTAATAAATATAATTTATTAGATGCATACTTTGCATTGAATACAATAGAGGTTCACTTCTGAGGGAATAAGAATGAACAAGCAGCTGTGAACAATAATAATACATGGAATGAGCAGAAGATAGGTAGAGGTAATAGCAGAGGACGTGGGAATGTCTTTATGTAAATGCCCATGAATACAGGAGTAATGGTGGTAGGCTTTGAAAGGAACTGAGACCTGAAGATAGCACTAGAAACGTTTCAGGGTAAGCAGTCTTTGCAATGTCAAGCTGTCCTATCACACTGAATATTGGATTTAACAACTCCTAGCAGTTGTGTAACATTATTAGACCATGCTAACTGTGAGTTTGGGAAGAGTAACAAGGATGTTAAACTAGTATCTCATGAATGTATCTCTGCATTTACCAAAGGCCAAATTTTTTACTCAATTTAGGTCTGTGAATTTGGCTGTCATTTTATAATTTAAATATAGGTAACAATTACAGTAGTTAGGCAAATTAGTTTTTAAAAACGCTTTAATAATTTTAAATAAAAATGCTCTTTTTTGTTTGCATATTTGCGAATGTGCCTCTAATAGTTCTACTTTTCTCTTCTTTTGCCCTATACTAGAATTTCCTGAAGAAACTGGAACAATCTTTTATGTGTGTCTGCTGTCAGGAGCTGGTTTACCAGCCAGTGACAACAGAGTGCCTCCACAACGTCTGTAAAGTAAGAATAATCCCTGTATTGATCTGGGCTGCGTTCTTGGCCCAGAGACACCGATCACCAAAACCAACATAGATTTTAGGAAGACAATAATTATCGCCTAGCAGTCTGAGCAAGAAATGTAATGTGCTTGCTTCCAGTTGTGTAGCTGCCATATAATCAATCTTAATTTTATGTAAAAATTAGTGGAAATGTATTTAGCATAATTTCTTATAGACATGATGTATCAAGTTTATCACTCCTTTGTAATTAGTGGAGCTATGCTAGGGATTGGTTTGTTCCAGGAGCTAGATGTTGGTACAATAAGATTAAGTTAATTTTATGTAGTTAAGGAATGAGAATAGAGCAAGGCTGCTCCTTCAAAGAGTTGCTTGTTACATAGAGATAAAGTATAATGAGAGGGTTAATATATAGAACGGTGGAAAAAACATGGCGAATGTTTAATGGCAACAACTTCAAAGCATAGAATCTGAATCTATCAATAACATCCAATTACTGTTTTAAGGTATAGACTGACAGACAGTCATGGTGTTTGGGCAAAGATTGGCCCTCATAAAACTTTCATATTTAACTTATATGCTTGGACTATCTGCAGTCTGGGAAAACAAAAAAAAAAGGCGGCAACATTAATAATCATCTTTTAGATACTGTAGTCTGAAACCTCTTTTATTCTACTCATGCCTTTGAGGCTTATACACTAAGTCTTGTCATAAAGATAAAGTAGCTATGGATTGTTAGATAAAATGCTATAAACCTGTATGATCAGCTACATCTTGAAATGAAACTCTGGCATACTTACAGCACTCTAACAGAAATGCTAGAAATAAACTGCAGACTGGTCCACAGGAACGCATTAGGGAAAATTAAGTATCTTAGTAGCAACACTTTTAATTCCTGACAAACTCAATTCTTTGCCTCCTAATCAAAAGAAGATTTATTTGGTTAAGTCCTTTGTGATGGGTTGACCCCAGCCAGCAAATAAGCACCCACCAGCCACTTGCTCAATCCTCCCCACAGTGGGAAAAACTCATGGGTTGAGATAAAGACAGTTTAATAAGTGAAGAGAAAAAAAGAAAAGGAAAAAAAAAGTGATGCAAAGCCATTCGCTCACCACCTCCCACAAGTAGACCAATGCCCACCTCACCCCCCCCCACAAGTAGACCAATGCCCAGCCAGTCTCCAAGAAGTGGCTACTTTGGAAAGACCACCCCCCAGTTTTTATTGCTGATCATGACATTATATGGCATGGAATATCCCTTTGGTCAGTTTGGGTCAGCTGTCCCAGCTGTGTCCCCTCCCAACCTCTTGCACATCCCTGGCCTACTTGCTGGGAAGGCAGAATGAGAAACAGAGAAAGCCTTGATGCTGTGCAAGCACTGTTCAGCAACAGCTAAAACATTGGTGTATTATCATCACTGGTTTAGTCACAGATTTAAAACACAGCACCATACAGGCTGCTATGAAGAAAATTAACTCTATCCCAGACAGACCCAGTACATAATTTCAGTTTTAAAGGCAGAAACATGGCAAGAGAACTCAGTAAGAATTTGTCATTTCTGGAAATGCGGGAAACTGCATCTTTGATTCCTAGTAATTGCTTAATATTTGCTAGCTAAATTTTCAATGTAAAGCAAAAGCTGTAACACTTTTACTTCTTTGTCTTTGTATGCCCTAGAGCTGTTTACAGCGCTCTTTCCGAGCTGAAGTCTTTACCTGTCCTGCCTGCCGCTATGACCTCGGAAAGAGCTACACCATGGTTCCTAACAAGATATTGCAGACACTACTTGATCAGTTCTTCCCTGGTTACAGTAAAGGACGATGATGTGTTCAAATCCTTTCTTACTTCTCCCATTGACTTTATAGACAGTAAAGGAGAATAAACATCTAAAAGTCAACAGTGAACCAGCCAGCTTGATGGAAGTGAATCTATTGTCACATTTTGAAGCAGCTAATCCTCTTCCTCCTCGTCACCATCTTTCTTCATGTAGTGAGAACTCTAAATCTCTGCTGTCTTTAACATCAAAGGTAGTTTTGGTGAGCTGACAAATAATTTTCAAAGGGAGGAAAAAACCCCCAAACCAGAAGCTTTAGGTCTCAGTGGTGAGTCCTAGCTGGTGCTTAAGTTATGATTTGTTTTTTGTAACTACCTCAGGTAGAGGAAAACAAATTGTGGGGAGGAAAAATAGTTCATAAAGTTTTAGCTACCCACTGCTTTATTAATTTTACTTGTGTCTAGTCTATGTGGTTTGATCCAACAAAAAAAGCCAAAAAACCCAAATACCCAAAATAACACAACAAAAAACAAACAGCACTTAAGTCAGCTGGATTAAAGAACAGGAAAATCTGTGGTGTGCATAATCCTTTTTTTGTCTTTGTTCCATTATAGTGTATTTTTTTTGCAAGAACCGGCTGACTTTTAGTTTTTGTGAGCTTCACTGTGCTTTTTCTTGTATCTTATGCAAGCTGACTACTAAGGACTATTGAACAATATGAATGCATTGTTGCTACAGTAGTGTAAAATGATCTGTGTTTTTTTGCACTTAGCGGATATTCAAGACAGTAGTTGTGTACAAAAATCCATATTAAAAAGCCACTTTTGTATTAGTTCAAAATGTATGCTTTTAGTAGGTCTTGAATCAGTGACAATAAATCTATACAGCATTGAAGACAGTGCTAGCTTGAAAAGGGTTTAAATTGCTTCATATGGTGACCTGAAATTTTATATACAATATATTCCCCCAAAATATACATTATTAAATATTTTATGATTCAGAAATGTTGCTACTTTTGTGGGTTTTGTATTATCCAAACTTGTCAAATCATGACATTTAAAATTAAGATACTTTTTTCAGACTACAGAATGCTTCCTTTAGGCAGGCTTCTTATTCTTCAAACTTGAGTCTTCATATACCTTAATTCATTCATCAAGAAAACAGAAGAATGCTTGCTCAAATGAATTTCAGAGCCACTATACCACCACCCTCCCCAACCATGCCTTAGGAAAAAAAGCTAACCTTATTCAGGGTCTTACATATGAGATACATATTTCTCCTGTAGCAGAGCTTGTGCTACAGGTGCAGCTATTCAAGCCTCTGCTTGAGACAAGCATGAGTAGCCCTAGCTCTATATATCAGAGCAGGAGTCCTGGGACCTGCTGCAGGAGAGCGCCTTTCTTTCTCATTACCATTGTACGTTGTGGGATCCCAGCACAGTGATCAGTAAAAGGGTTGTCTAAGTAGTCATGGGGTGATACCAACAGTGTATAGTCTAGAAAGGAGATATGTCATTATGTTGGAGGGAAATAACAACTAGATATTATTTTTTGTGTCAATTCTCATTTCAGACCTTTGAAATACTATTTATTGTTTACTGTTAAATATTGTTTGAGGCTGAATTATATCAGTAAGGTATTATCTTTGATTTGTTACTAGTTTTATGTAAAGTGATAATCCCCTTTTGAGTGCTTGTCTACATGTACATTCATATTGGAGAAGTATGTGCACATTTATGATGACATTCTCTGATTCAAAACCTTGCCTTCACCTCTATAATGAATCAGACAAATGTAATTGCTCTTTTTTTCTTTTTTTTAATGCATAATGCTTTAACATTGGTAGCATCTTGAACCACATAATATTGAAGACATGCATTGTTGAACAGTTCAGAAGTTAAAGCTTCAGCTTTTGATCTTTTTCTATACTTACTAGGAAATGAGGTTTCAGACACTATGCAACAACTAAGCATATAGTTTGAGAACTGTAGACTGTTTCGTAAGTCCATAGATTTCCCAAATTATAGCCCAATGCTTTTTATGGTGAAAATTATACCTTTGCGACCAGCATATGCATCTGTGTAATATGCACCTACCAAAAGTCTACAGTATTTTATACCTTTTGATGGCCTTTGAATTGGTAAAAAGCTACCAAACTGAATTGGTGAGGTAAGATACTATTAATGCACCATTTTATTAGAGAAGTCTTATCAAAACTGCTTTGGAAAAGGCAACTTTTAATCCCGATTCCCAAGTCTTAAACTGAAGTTGGTAACATTCGTCAAAACACACAAATGCCTAGAAAATATAAATCTGAACTATTCACCTTCTCTGTTAAATGTTTAGCAAGAAACTGTTCCAAATATTAACTTTTATTTTTCTTATTCAGAAGAGTTAGTGACTTTTGATTACTAGAGAACTTAGCTTTTTCCCTAGTCTATATTAATTCAGTGAGTTTACTTTTAATCTACCATTTGTCACAAAGTTTAAGGCCAACTGTAGGAAGTTCCTAAATTTTTTTTATGGTTTTGGCTTAACTTTTTTTTCCAGACCATTTTAATGACTTAAGCACAATTGTTTGTAATCAACGGATTGACAAGATTTTGCATAGTTAGTGACAACTGAAAACACATCCATTGCTTTCACCTATATTAAAAGTCCAGTTTGTAGTAGTATTTCACAATTTTGTAAACCCTTAGTGCCATACCAATGTCTATTAAATGTCTTTTTTCAATATTATTGAAGAAGTCTAAAATTTTCTAATGCTGAATCTCTCTCTGTATACAACAATGGCTTGTCTGTTTCCTGTTACTTTCATATGATGATGCAACCTCTGTGAAATTAAATTCCCATTGGAAGTCACTAAGTAGGTAATGAAGAATTGCAACTCCAAAACCTTTACCATAAAGGACACAAATGTAGAATAGGTAAAATAGCTCTATTAATACAAGCCTCATTTTTGTCACTTCAAAGAAAGCCCCCAGGCATTCACGTACCTGTATACCATAAAGTTCTAGTGGTTACTGTTTGGATGATGTAAAATTGTGCAGTCATTTCTCCACTCTAAATATTACTACAGTACATACTTCCTGATCTGCAGCACTACTACTTTATGTAGTGGCAAACTAACTCAACTTCAGGGGAACTCACTTGATTGAACTCAAGTATCTGCACAGACATGCCAGAAAAGCTCGTGTTCTTTTCAAATACACTACATTGGTGTCTTCATCATAAAGTCATCACATGTAAAGTCTATCCCACCAACTATATAGACAGTCTCAGAAGCCAAATTTTTATATAAACTGATTGATGGGAACAGATGGGAAGATGTTCCTGTTCAAGGTTTCAGTCCTGGCCACTTTTTACTTCTACATGGCATTATGTGAAACAATAGGACTCTGATCTCAAGTGCTCATTCAGTATTCCTGGAGGGCTAGAGCTTAAGTTTTGAAGCCATTTTAAAGCAAGCAATAGTCTACGTAATGAAGCAAGGCAAGTTAAGCATGCTGACTAAACCAGAGTCATTATTCAAACTAAGGGGTCTGAAAAAATGCATGGAAAAAATATTGTACTTTTGTTGGATGAGATTTAACGTACGAAGTTCAATTTCAATATTTGTAGAAAAGCTGTTTCATACTTTACCTGGATTAGAAGAAGAGGTTTATATGGAACTATAAGGAAAAAATTATGTGATACTGAAAAATGCAGGTTTAATGCTCAGTAAAAATTGAACATCATAGCTTGTGGGGGAAAAAAACAGATCTTTAATATTATATTCTGTCAGTATTTTACTTTGTGTAGGACCTACTGCTACTGTAGCAGCTCTGACAAATCAGAACTGAAGTATCAAACAAAACAGACATCAAGATTTTATACTTCTGTTAGGTAAAGTTTAAAAGTTAGAGTTCAAAATATGATGTGCTTAATTCTGGCTAACTTTATTGGAATACTAAGATTGGCAGGTAAAACAGGTAAGAAATATTAACACTAGCAATACTAGTGGTAATATATGTATTAAATAATCCATCTGTCTTTAGAAAATAAAAAGTTACTGCTGTGGTTGATATTCATTACTATTGCCTTATGATGCATCTGGAATTAAAAGGTTTGCATCCTGTTCTGTGCTGGGGGGGGTGGGGGTGGTGAGAGACAGGGTGCAGGGTTCACCTAGATCTCAATAAAAAAGGCCTGATGACAAATGGCTTAATAAAATATCTGTTTTAATAAGATAAAATAAAAAGAGGAATATAGATAGTGTGTAAATTTTGCATGCTGTCAGATGCTGGGAACCACAGTTCATGCAGCATCAGCTCAATCCTGGATGGATTTTCCCACAGTACGCTGGGCAGATCCTGTCAATGGAGAGGTTCTTCCTTTTTGGTCATTCA
>NW_010515868.1:11539-11982 GCF_000687285.1 Phaethon lepturus
AACTATTATAGTCTTTTACTGGAAGAAAACAACTCTATTTATCATTCCTACCGTTAAACAGGAAGGGTGTTCGCATAAGAGCTTCTTGCTGCACTGTTAGATAAACGCAAGGCCACGCAGGTGGCTTAATCACTGGTACCAAGTGGGAGCTGACTCTGCAGGCTCCTCTGTTACAATGAGCTGGCTGAGTTTATCCTGCGGCCAACAGATTTGTGCAGCCCAACACATGCCTGAAACCCGTGGGCTCAGGCCCGGGTCTATTCAGGTTAACTGTTATATGGATCGCTAATCCCTCGAAGTACAACAGGACCACTACATTCCACCCACTGAGCCACATAGAGCCAAAAATGTTATAAGTCACATTTTATATCAGTAACATATAGGCTTCTCAAGCCATAAGTACAAGGCCCAATAAAGAATCACAGAATCATAGAATAGTTTGG
>NW_010515869.1:0-10262 GCF_000687285.1 Phaethon lepturus
CTGCCCCGCCGCACAGACCGCGCTCGCACCCCCGCGTGGGGCGGCGTTCGTTACCAGCCTCCTCGTTGAGCTGACTTGCAGCCTTGCCTGGCAGAGCAGCTCCGCGTTCAGGCTGTGCTTGGGGACGGCTGGTGGCAGATGGTGTGCGTGTGATGGCGCGGCCCGCCGCGTCACAAGCTCTCGGAGACATTTGGCCAGGCTTCCTGACAGCCGCGTCCCACCACCCAGGAGTTCAGCTTTCTGGCAAAGCCAGCTCTCCGCTTCGGCAGAGCGCTCCTCTCCCTGTCACCGGGCAGAGCCGGCATCGAACGCTTCATCTTTGCCTCTCGCAGGCAAGAGGCTCGTCGCTCGGTGGGGAGCCCAGGACCAGAGGAACCTGCCGCCACAGCCGTGGAACCGAACAGGGAGCGATGGTCCCTGCCAGTCTGGACCACCCCCATCTGCATCCTCACACCCTAAACTGTGCGTTCCCTCTGGCGAGGAATATCTTATTCCCATGTTTTTGGATAAAACCCAGCACAAGCCAGCCATAACTGATGGCAGACATGACAGATAACGAACATGGGAACGGTGGGACATTTGGTGTTTCTTCTGATTTCTTCTGTTATCTACATATAAGTGCAGAGAAGACCACAGAGGTATGGCCATATAAAGAAGTGGCCATATAAAGTAGCATCGAAGGAACGTATTATGAAGGGTAGTGACACCAGTCCTCTGAAGACTAGAAGAGCGTAACAGCCCGGGCAGTCTGAGCTCACCTGCTCAAGAAACCACGCTGCGCCTCGTCTCGCTGCCTTCTGTTTATAAGATCTGTGCAGCTGCACTGTAAACTTACCATTGCCGGGCTTTTGCGGAGCGGTTCCCAGGGCTTTGTCCTGATCTATTACATTTATTGCCCGTGTTAATGCCATTAACCGTGGTGCTGTAGTGCCCACGGGAGGTTCCTAGGTGCTGTGAGAGGGCTGTCACATCATGCACAGATGGAGGCTTGGCTGCCTTCCTGCCTGCCATGGGTCTTCCCCAGGACCGAGGTGCAAAACGACAGCTTTGTCGGATGAATGTGGTTTGCTAACGCTGCAACAGGTCCTGTTTTGTGGCTCCTACGGTCACAGACAGGCTGCAGAAGAGCAGGACTGCAGCCTGTCCCGCTCCTCTCCCTGCCCGCTCTTAGACGGCGTTAGAGCACCCAGCTAAAAGCCTGTGCCTGGCAGTCCGCACTACGCTGCCCGCACCCGGGGAAAAAGGCTTTATCCCACTGTCTGTAGCTTTGGCTGCAGAAATGAGCTCCCTGTGCACTTTCATTAGACCAAATGAGAGGAACACTTGAGGCCTGGGCCCGTTTGCAGTCCAGGCTCGGAACAGCCATAGATGCAAATGACAGGATTTGATTGAGTCCGTGTCCCAGGCAGGACAGGATATGGTCCCCTGACCCCAGTGTAGATTTGTCTCTCTTCTTACCCAAAGGTCATTAAATTAAGATTTCATGAGACCCTACCCTGTTATAAACGTTGCTGAGCTCATTTCCCTCATTGGACAGTGATTTATCTCACAGGCTTGATAAAATGACTAAGCTAAAAAATGTCACCCTCCTCATCCAGCAGTGCAGTGAGTAGCTTACAAAAAATGATGTCCTGGATTAATTTGCCTTCCTTTCTGTCTGTGAGTAGGTTGCAGACTCCTCTACTTTCTTTGAATCTAATCAAGAATATGGTTTTTTTTTCTTGAATCCTTATTCCTGGGAATGAATGCCAAAAAATTAGCTTTGTTGCTTAGTTGTGACTAAGTTGTAATATGATCATGAATCATATTAAATTGCTTCTGTTCCCTTATTGGACATGTTGGCTGGTTCCTGGTATGTCTTATTGAATTACTGCTCTGACAGAGAAGAAATAGCAACTGAGTGGCAAGTAAGTCCAAAAGATCCAGGAAAGAGGCAGATTTGGGTATGTCACAGGACCACAGCCTTCTTGATTCCCCTACTAATGAGAAAAAAATCAGCGTGTTTATGTGTAGGAGTGTACTTGGAGCAGTAAGCGGAGCAGTGAGCTTTTGAGGCTTTTTTCCCCATGGTTTCTAAGCACCCCAAAATCCCAACCATGTGTTAGGGGTACCATTCAGAGCAATCCCCAGGTACCCGTGCAGCCTGTCTCCAAAAAGGAAGGACCTGCTGTGCTCACTCAGTGCTGATGTGCCGAGCATGTCCAGCAAAGCCGTTTTGCCTGGGTTCTATCAGATGTACCATGCAACGGCATAGCCCATGTGCAGGAAAAAATGGAGAAGAGAAATATGGGAGCCCTAACACAACACTCCAGCATAGCAGAAGGCTTCATACAAGCAGAGGTATGGTCTCAAGGCATCGGTCATCACAAAGATTGTTCAGAGGACAAGAGCTAGCTAAGAATGCGAGATGTAGAGGAGGTTAAACACAGGCTGGGGGAGGCCCTGTGGGTATCCAGATGATCAAAAGGTGCTTTCTTCTAAAACACTTTTGTGGGAAGCACCATGAGCCATGCTTGAACCATTTTCTGCTTCCTTCCTCTTAGCGAGCTGTTCACAACTTTCTCCTGGGCTGCTTTGCAGAATCACAAAACCTTCTGAACATTATGGCAAAGCAATTAAATGGAGGGAGAAACAGTGGGCACAAACCAGTGTATATGTGTACAGAAATGTTGCAGCTTGCTGAGCAAAGCCACTAAACCACAAATGAGGAACAGGAAAAGAAAAGCAACTTGACATTCCACCTATATATGACCCACCACACGCAGATCACACTAGCTTGACAGAGCAGAAATACTTCTCTTTCTTCTGCTCTTCCATGTTGTTATTCTGAGGAGCTTATTAATGCTGAGATGTTGGTTTTCCCATCTCACTTTGCTTTCCTGTTGTAGCAGTAGTGTTGCTGTACCCCGGTTTAAGGTAATAATAATCATAGAATCACAGAATGGTTTGGGCTGGAAGGGACCTTTCAAGGCCATCCAGTCCAACCCCCCTGCAGTGAGCAGGGACATCTTCAACCGGAGCAGGTTGCTCAGAGCCCCGTCCAACCTGACCTGGGATGTTCCCAGGGATGGGGCACCTACCACCTCTCTGGGCAACCTGGGCCAGGGCTTCACCACCCTCAATGTGAAAATTTTCTTCCTTATATCTAGTCTAAATCTGCCCTCTTTCAGTTTAAAACCGTTACCCCCTGCCCTATCACAACAGGCCCTGCTAAACAGTCTGTCCCCATCTTTCCTATCAGCCCCTCTCAGCCCTGGCAGCTGCAGGAAGGTCTCCCCGGAGCCTTCCCTGCTCCAGGCTGAGCCCCCCCAGCTCTCCCAGCCTGTCCTCCCAGCAGAGCTGTTCCAGCCCTCGGAGCATCGCTGGGGCCTCCTCTGGCCCCGCTCCAGCAGGTCCATGTGCCGACTTCCCTGTGCCAAGGGCTGCAGAGCTGGATGGCTTCAGTACTCCAGCTGGGGTACTCCACCAATAAATGAAGCCAGACCAGCTTTTGGATGTAGAAGCCCTTCTTCACTTCCATCTGTCCAGATTCCTTAGCTCCTCACACCATCACTGCTACAAAACCCCTAAAACTACAAGGTCTAAAGAAGGGCGTATGTGCTCAAAAGATCATCTTGGTTTTCCAGCTTGATCAGTTAGTCTGGTAAAAGATATTCTCTCTCCTGCACCGCAGAGTTTGCCTTTCCTCTGTCCCTGCAGCTGAGGGCTTGCAGGTTTCAGCGCAGCTCTGGGACATCTAGTGGCTGGTAGCCCCTGCAGTTCCAGGGCTCATGGCAATTTTGCAACGCTTCCTGCAAGAAATCCGGCAGAAAACGGATTTAAAACACAAAGACACACTCTGCCTCAGTTCCTGGAGCTACGACTACAGATTATTTCATTCCCTGATGCATTTAAGTTTGCAAAATGCTTAGGTGTGTGTTTATGATGGTTTTGTTACCCCTTTGCGTCTCGAACTCACCCAGCTTGGGGACCAACCTTCTGTTATTTTCATTTCATTGTTTCTTTACCACAGTTTCTTCTTTTTTAAGGGCTTTTTGTGTTCCAAGGCAGCTGGCATTAACATAGATAATTAGATACCGTTTTGGCAATCCAAGGGTAAATGCATTAACACGTTCCCATATACTGTCCTGGCTCTTGGCTGATCTGGGAGTATTTGATAAATGAATCAGGCCTAAAAGAAAGACGCTTTGCAGAACCAGGCAGATCTTTAATATGAATAGGGAAGTCTCAGCTGGGATTTCCAAGAAAGCCTCAGGCTGTTATGGTGCCCAGTCCTTATTCCTGCAGGATTCATCTTAGGCAAGAACCTAAAGGAGTCAAAAAAGAAGCAACACTCCTGGTGTGTTTTTCTGAATCTGGATAGTCTCAGATCAGCTGTAGTGTCCTGGCCAGAGATCTGGTGGCTTTCTGGAAATTTGAGTGAAAATTCAGCTAGGTTTTGTTTTCAGCCTTCAATGCAGCCTATTACTTTCCATCCCCGATGATCCCTATTAACCCTGGGCAGAGGAAAGGGTGTATCTCAACCACGGGGAATGCCAGGCTACCAGGAGAAACGACGCAGCTCCGAAAGGAGCGATGTAACCGCTGCAATCTTTCCTCATTTCATGTTTGTGTCTGCACTGCTTTGAAAAGGCGCCCTGAGGCATGGCTGAAAGCCCAGCAGACGACCCTCAGCAGACCCACCTACTCTGACCCATGCCAAAGCCGTTGGGCAGCAAACTAACGGCGTATTAAGCTCCTGGGGGTCCTGTGCTCTCCAGAGTACACTCTCCGCTGGGTTACAATTTTTTGGCTATACAAACGGTAGGAAGAGGATCCGTTTTCCCCGATTCTTACCTAGGAATCCTGTTGAGGAAACTGCCTTTTTTCTTGCTCTCCTGTTGGAAAGTGGGACTAACCCACGCTGCTGGGAGAACGGTGCTCATTAGGAGGTTCATTAAAAGGTGGGTGTCAAAGATGACCCGTTCGGAGAGTTTCTCCTAGAGTCAAAGGACAGTTTAAATTGTTTCTTAAAAAGCACAAGTGAATCTGCAAAACGCTGACTTGCACAGAAGACAAACCTCAGGCCACCTCAACTGTCCAGCATCGCTCGCATCAAGAGGTTGCCATGAAGAAACTTTTTGGTCACGCTGTTCTTCACTTATGCCTGGTATAGAAATACACTCGGTGCTTGGAAATCATACCCTGGTTTCCAAATGCTTGTCACTAGATAAGCCTCAAAGCTAAAGTGAATCTTGGTTTTGGATCCTCTTTCTTGTCTTACCAGAGCAGATTGTCTTACAGTTCGGGAGGGAGATGACATTTTGTTTTGTAAATACCCACAGACAGAACTTCAGATTTCCCCGAAAGGCTTTACAGCTTTCTGAAAAAGTAAATCAAATCTAGCAACATATTGAATTTGGTTACTGAAATTTCAGGAAGATCAGTGTGATAAAATGTCCTTAGTTTGCCCTTGGGAGAAATGGTACCTTCATTATAACAAAACAGCTTTTTCATATGGAAATAGCAGGTGGCAGGAGTAAAAACAGACTTTCATTTTCAGAGAAACAGACGGAACAATTCCAAGAAAAGTGGAATAGCAGAGCTAGGTTGGAACTGTTTTGCAGTTTTATTCTGCGAAAATGTTCTACTTTTGCCATGAGGGAAGTGAGAAAAGGTGTCACCCCATACTCTCTCTCTCAGTCCAATTAGCATACCTCAAATACAAAAGTCTGCTCTAAGGAGCAGAGTTTAAATATAAATTAGGAAGAAATCTAGTTCAGTTTGTTTGGGAGAGCTCTAGAAAGCCTATCCCATAGCTGCACACTGAACTTCTGGGGAGAAAAGCAATTAAGAGCACTGAATAGAGCACTGAATATATGAAATAATCCTTAGCACCAGCATCAGGCAAAACTGAACTCACAGCTCTCGGTGCTGTGATTTATTAATCCTTTTATCAGACATATGCCATCCTCTGAATTACTTTCCATCTCTGACTGCTGGTAAGCATTTCCTTGGGAGCTGTGGACTGTTAAACTATTAATGGTCTAGTCATAGGTGCTTATTAAGAAAAAGACACCTTGAACCACAAACCAGAATAAAGAACAGAAATCCAGTTGGAAATGTGCTACCTCAGAGCTCTCACCCTGACTTCTCTGGGAAAAATGAAGTTTTTGAGAGTCGTTTGCACGGGGAGGCAGAGGAACGGTCATCTCCTCTTCTGCAGTAGAATCATTGCAGACTGAAATCTGTGATTTGGGGCAGAAATGGAAGGAGGGAAGTTGTTGTCCTATTTAGGAACAGATAAAACTCCACCCTATGCTGTAAATTCTTTTTTGAAAGTCGGGGTTTGCGCAGGATGAAGGCTAAATATTTCATGCATTTATTCTAATTATAAAGAAATTCTTCAGAGCTCTAGGCAGCTTGCATAGTTCTTTAAGTTTCCAATTCTCAAGCCTTCAGATAGTTTCTATTTAAAAGGAGCAAAGCAAACACCAAAAACCCAGGCTCAGCTTTGAAGTACGGCCTGAATCAGATACATATTGCTGTGAGAAAAGCTGCCTTTCCCCAGAGACATTCCCCAAGACATCATGCTGTGCTTTATACCAAAGAAAGAGTTCCACCACTCCGTGGATGAGGGCAAGGTCTCTCCCATATTTGCCATAAGGGGCCCAGACTTCTCTAAGCTGATCTCATCGAACGCCAAAGGGATCCATCCTCCTGCCAAATGGAGGTTTCTCCTTTGGCTGCATCCCCCCCTGGAGAAGTCCAGCTGAGCTGCATCCACTGAGGAGTGAAATATTATCAAAATTTTAACAGACCTAGCTCTGATTACAACACGGAGGTCTATTTCTTCCATAGCTACTCTTCTAGCAGAGATCACACTTGAAAGGCACCTGGAAGATAGCTGGTTGTGAGGAAGCTGGAGCTCTGCGAGCCCCAGGCAGCCAAGCCTTGGAGCTGTCACTGCCTTGGAAGCTCTGCACAGCAGACTGGTATTACATACCAAGAGAGAAAAAGAATGACAAATCAGGAAATGGAATAGTATTGGTATTTCCTAAAGACCAGAGTTTCCTATAAAATGAACGCTTGCCGTGCAGTTTCAAAATAGCAAGACATTTGCCTTTCTTTAGGGCTTGTCAGAAACAGCTAATAAATAAAGATCAGAGCTTGGGAAATTACCTCTTCAAACCTCTCTTAACATGCTGCTTTGAAACTGGATTTCCTTAAGATCGTTGAGTTGGCAGCTGTGAAGGGCTCGCTGTGAGTTCCTTGGCTTGAATTTTTTGTAGGCATTACCTTGCATGAGATGTATACGACAACTCTACAGGTCTCAACGGCTACAAAATTTACAGCAATATATTCTGTTCCATTTCTGCTTGTTTTTTTGCACTGCCACTATTTACGAGCCAAACGTAAATTACCTGAGTTTAATTCATGACCCAGAGTTCAGTGCATTTCCCCAGAAATAGCATTCTCTTTTTGGGACGCTACTGCCAAAATTGTGTTCCTGGAACTGAATTCCTATCCCATCCAAGACATTAGTTCTACCCATATTTTCCATCATACTATTTTATACTATTTAGGTCATTTATATTTTCATGCTCTCACAGTTACTTCTTATATGTTGTTTTGTTGTTTTGCAATTATGCTCTTAACTGTGTTCTCTGAAGTCACCTTCAGACCTTTAAACACCTTCAAAATAAAATAGCCATTTGACTTCAGTCCAAATCACATTTAATAGAAAAGCTGTATTAAACCACTTGCATTCCTTGGACAGAAGGAAGAACTGAAAGATGCCCAAAGTATTATTTAGTCTAGCACTTAGCTGGCAGGGACCATGAGGAAAACCTGCTGCCCTTTGCTTTAAATGTTGCTTTAATTAAAGTTAATAATAATGCTAATATTAATTCCATCCTATGCAAGATGTTTATCCCTGGTCCCAATTTGGTTGTAAATTTAATTCTAACTAACCTAATTCTAGTTTTAACTTCATCAAAGCTGTCTGTAATGTCACAAGCAGTTTATGTACAGAGAAAATACAAGACAGACGTGAAATGTAAAAATTCTTCCCCTGGGGCTTTTTTTATTTCCTGTTGCAGAAATATTAATAAACAAATACTGATTGTTTTCCTTTTTTGTGTTCCGTGTTGCTTCCCTACAAGCCTCTTCCTTATCTCCACCACGCACCGTTCAACGCAGCACCACAGCCAGCACGGACAAATGACGAAATTCTTAACATGCTGACCAGACTTCTGCTGGACATCCCAGCCGTCAGTTCCAGCAAGGAAGCCATGACAGCTGTCAAAAACCACTACGCTAATTCCATCTGGGATCCATCACCTAATACATTATTTAGTGGGATCCAGCTCTAGAATGGCTGAAACATCCAGGCTGTAGACTCTCATATGTAGAGCAGAAGATAGAGAAGACGAGTAACAGAAGCAGCAAGAAATAAAATATACTTAGTAGGTAACGATTACATTTTGTGAGTGATTTTCCTACAGCATGAAAGTGTAACACCTTCCCTTTTCATTCAGAGAGAGACCGCTGGGTAGCCAGGGAGACATCGATTGCAGGGACAGTGATGATGCAGTGCCATCAACCGTTTGCTTCTGGTATCCACACCATCTGACACCTATTGCTTTCAACAAAAATGACCGAAAAAAATTACAAAAATTGTGCAACTCATCAGGATTTGATTTCTGAATGAAAGTTTATCAATTTAAATACAATATTTTGATACAAATCTCAGGTTCGCTTCTCTTGTGCAAGAAGCCGGAGACCTGAGGGCAGGTACCTTGCTGTTGAGAGCAGCAACTGAAGCACTGCCTCCTCTGAAAGGTGACGCTTCAGAAGACGGGCGGCTGTGCAACACGCTTCAGAGCGGAGGTTTGGTGTCCATTCCAGCCTTCACCCTTCCGTGCCTGGAGAAACTGCAGGATGCATCGCTTGCCTCTTCCACTGCACCAGGCACACAAAGACTAGGAGGACCCCAGGGTAAGAGGAGCTCACGGAGGAATGACCTGTTATTAACACCGTTGTCTCCCAGTAGCCTCTGGCCCCACAGGGACCCAGCTGCAGGAGCGGCAGCATGCTCTGTAAAAGCAGAGCGTGGTGTTTTCACCTCTGCGACTACACGGTGCTGAAAGCCTCTACCTGGACAGTGCGGTGGAGAACGCACCGTCCAAAAACACCGGCCAAGGAGGAGTGCGAGCACTTCAGAGGTGATGATCGGAATTTGATCTGGGCAAATCGGAGGCGCAGCATGAGGGGAGCCGGGTGCACCTTGTGGGAAGCAGGAGGCATGAGCTGTGACACACAGGGCAGCGAGGAGCTCGAGGAGGGAGCAAGGCGAGAAGGTTGAGGGACATACAGCGGGCGGCCAAACGACTGGCGTCGACAGTACGCTTCTACAAACCAAGTGTTATATGGGGATATACACGAAAGGAGTGTTGAGTATAAGTAATGCTGCTGTGAATCAGCACTCCCGAGGCCTCAGCAAGGACACTGGAAACAGCCCAGATGGAAACCTGGAAAATAGGGGCTATGGGGATCATCAAAGGAAAAAACAAGTTTAGCCTAGAAAAGAAGAAACCAAGGGAAAGATGACAATAACTGATCTCACTGAATCAGTGTTTGCAGCTTAAGATAACCCTACGGGTGCCAAGAAATTTTCCTCCTGACTTTCCAAAGTAATTAACCTTTGGACCGAGACTAAGCAGGAAACTAATGAAGTCCTTCCATTACCGAAAAGAAATCTGACAGTGACTTTGACAGGACCAAGATTGTATCTGAAAGTGTAAGAGAAAATCAGGCCCCGGGATACTGTAACGGAGCAGACTGCCTTTCGCCCCAACGATAATGGTTTGGCAAGTGGTGCTGCAAAAACTTGAGCCTTGGGAGCGGGGGGGTTGTGTGTTCAGTCACTTCTTACCCAAAAGGCTTACATGCATTATAAAATTGAACTCTTTTCCTCGGAGAGCAAGCTAGACTTTTCCTCATGTCCCAAAAATGCTCGCTCTCTCCGTTTCTCTAGCAAATGCCATTTATTACAGTTGCATGAAACTTATCCAAATTACAGTTGCATGAAACTTATCCAGCCGATAAGGATCTTGTTTTTTCAGTGAAAACATGCAATTCAAGTTGTAGGGAGGAGCCACTACTAACATGGTGTTTAAAGGTGATCTTGCAATTCAAAGCATTTGTGAACTTTTACTTGTATGACGGTGCGCAGAATGGCATCCGCGGCCTGTGGCCCGCGGAGATGTCCCTTATCATGC
>NW_010515869.1:10313-10553 GCF_000687285.1 Phaethon lepturus
TCCTGTTGCTCGAGAAGTCGCTGCGTTTCCCAGCCAGAGCAGCCCTCGCCTCCTTACTGCGATGGGCATTGACCACAGACGCACAGGGACCGCCCCACGCGTGTGAAACGAGCTCGGAGAAGACAAAGGGGTCACGGCCGAAAGGCTGCCAAGGTGCGACAGGACCAGCGGGCCCTGCGCGCTCTGGAGCGCAGGGTGGGTTCATGCAGCCGGGGGGGGCCGCCGGGCCCTCGGCCACCT
>NW_010515870.1:0-5692 GCF_000687285.1 Phaethon lepturus
GGGGCGCGCCGTCCGCGGGGAGCGCGTTTGGGCTGAACGGTACCTGTCGGTGTTGGGCGGGTGCCGTGCGCTCAAGAACGAAGCGATGTAGATGCATCTGGGCTTATTAATACTAGCAAACGGCTATAGTGTATGTGCAGTAGAAGATGCTAGTTGAGAAAAAATCAGAGCAGGTCAGAGTTGGGGTCTTTTGGATGGTGTTCTGTTTGGTGCAAAATAAGATAAATATAATTGGACTTTTAATGAGGCTATTTTTCTTTATGTTGAATCTGCTGAGTGTGTGAAATGTACAAAGACAGTGAATTATAGGGGGATTTTTGTCATCCTAATGCTGTTAGCATGGCAATGTTCAGATGCTGCTATCATGTACTTCTGTATTCTTTGCAACACTACAGCAAATTTACGTTAAAAAAATACAAAAATCTGAGCTTCCTATATGGAACCAGTCAACATCTTGAATTAAAGTATAACTTTACTGGGAGGAGGAAGCCTCTGCATTTAGTGCAGATCACCTAACCTTGATGCAAAACAAAAATTTGGTGAGGGATATGCAAGAATTAAATCTAGCACAGTAGTGTGTTGTGTAATTCATGGTTTGATTTTTGTCAGGTTACAGCATTAATAGCAAAATGAACAAAAAGCTTGCAGGATCGGTGTCTTGAGTATTACAGTTTCTATTTTGCTCTAAAGGGACTGTAAATATGGGAGAATGATGTTCTTCCATTCAGACCTTCAGATTTGAAATTAGGATGGCTGGAAGAACTGCTATATAACCGTTTTCTCTGATTATGCTGGAAAATACTGCTTTAAGAAGTTCCTCAAATGTACTCTGTGTATTTCCTAGGTGATAAACTGCATCTGTGCTCTCCAGCTGAGATCCCTGGTTCTAAGTGTGGAACAAGCAGTTGACTGACTCTACACAGGCCAGTTCCTAGCTGATAGGTAGTACTCGTGGAACTGATGGCAGCTATTTCACAGGAGGAGCCTGGGCAGTGTGGCACAAAACCAAAGTGGCGTCTTCAGGAGCATAGCCTAGACTGTTGATGAGATAAAGCAACAAGCAGGATGTTGCATTAGGCAATGAGATGACACCTCTGTTGTAAAGTGCTGAACCTGTGAGAAGGAATATGAGGCAACTCAGAAGCTAGAAGAAGAAAGCATGCACCAGAAGAGGTATGCAGAGTAGATGAAGATAGACATAAATTATGACTAGAGAACAAAATGGTCATATGCTAATCATATGATAATGATTTAATGCAACATTTCAAAGCATAAGTTAACTAGTAGCAATTATACTTAATGGTAGTCTGCTATTAGATATGAAACCAAATAGAAAAAAGCAGAAGGGGGAAGAAAGATGTAGATTGGGGAGGGAGAGGAAATGCTAACACTCTCCTGGTGTGAAAACTTCACTAGGTAGTTTTCTGCTGCAGAGAATTTTAAACAAGACCAGCTTGTTATCCAATAAATTGCGAGGACTCCCTGTACCCATACATGAGAGAGGCTGAACATGCACCCTTCCTTTGCTGGAAAGCACTTCAGGTGGTGCTGACAGGGTACCATAGCAAAAATCTTTAAAGGGAAGAAATGGATATTAGAGAAAATAGTTTGTTCCATCACTAATCCTTGTTGTGCACAGGACAGTTGACTTCCCTAGAACTTCAGTCATTTAAACAGAAGCTGCCTGAGAAAATCTATCCTAACACTATGATGATTACTTGTCAGCTGGAGTGTTGTGCTACTTTCTTGTAGGTGAATAACTTGGATTTTTCCAGATCAGGTGCTACCTGCATAAACAGCAGGGACCTTTGTTAATGTGTAAAGGATGGTAGATATGATTTAGGTGTATAACACATTTTGTAATACAGTTCAGAAGCATTTTTCTATCCCCTGTTTATTACTCCTTTCAGCTATTTCAGTTGACTGCTCTGGCAAGTGTTTTGGTTATAGGCTTTTAAATGGGTAGGCGTTGTCTTTTTGATACATGTATACAGTACCTTGTACAACTAAGACTGTGTCCTGACCTGGAAGCTTCAGTACAACATGTGTGAAACAATACTTTTATTTTTCATGTATATATTACATCTAAGCCTTGCAGAATAAATGCAGATGAAGACATATAGGTATAAAACCTTCTCTTGTGCCTCTGTAGAACTGATAGAAGAAAATAATGCTATCTGCTTGAGTTAATGACACTTTCACAACTTTTATTTCAGTTGCTGTTGACCTCTGTTGAGTGAATACTTGCTATTAGTGGTTTACTGCTAGCAGACCACTACTGCTTCTATCCCCTCTGAGCCATGGATAAATCCTACCTCTAAACACATGCCATATAGCACTGGTTATATAAAATCTGACATGTTAAGTTCTGTAATGCCACTTTCTGAAGTATTGACTACAGAACTGTTTCTTCCTTACTTAATGCTACAGATTTTATGTTGATGTGGTAGGTATTCCCTGATGATTCTATCTCCTGCTTTTCACCCCAGCTCACTCTGCATGTGCTAAAAAGGACTTGAAGCCCAAGAGAAAGAGGGGAAACACTTAATCTCTTGAAAAACAAGTATTTCTAACTAAAAAGAATCTGAAGAAGGTCACATCAGTTGTTTTTTAGCTTCAAGTGACAGTTGAAAATGACACCTATTTAAGGAGCATATGAAGATCACTGAGACTGACAAATCTTCTAGAAAAAGAAAAGGGTTGTTTTGTTTTTTTGATCTCCATATCCTATCTGTTTTCATAGTCAAAAACACATTTTTGAATGCTTGATTTTATTTTAGCTTGTTCTTCATGCATACTGCAGGAAAAAGTGGCAGAGACAAATGGGATTTTTTCTTTTGTTTGTTGTTCTGAAATTGTGTTTTTAGCCAGTTCAATGATTCCAGGGTGTGTCTTGTGATTTTAGGATCTTTGGGATGGCTGTTGTAGCCAACAGATGTAAGTGATTTCTCTAGTAAGGTTATTAAGCATTACAGCAGAGTGAGGAACAAACCAATAAGAGTCACAGTGATCAGGAGTGCATGGAAGAGAATTTGTGCTGTGGTTTGGTTTATGTATTGATCGTCCTCATGAATGGAGAGCTAAAACTCCAAGACTCAGTACCTAAAATAGCAGGACTTAATCTGGGTCTTAATTTTGGAATTCCATTTTCATACTTTCAAATAAATTAATGGGTTGCATTTCAAATCATAAGAGTACAGATTTGGAAGCTACTGCCAACATTTTAGCCAGCACTCTGATTTCTGTCCCTGCCCTCTCATTGCTTTTGCCACTTAAGGCTAAAATAAGAAATGCAAAAGACAGGACCTGTGTTACTCTCCATAGAATGGAAAGCCTTTAATATGTACATCTATGATAGGCTCAGATGTTCTTACTGAGAAGTAATTTGCAAATTGGCTTTTGGGTGTATTCTCCATTTGTGCTAGTAAATTTGTTTCACTAAGCAATTGAATGAAACTTTCATGGAGTTGCTTTTGCCAAGAGGAGAAAGAGAGACTTAAGTAAGACTGTAAGAGAAAAATTGGCACAAATTCCAAAGGCAAAACTTTATCATGGTGAAATACTTCTGTAACTAAGAAAATCTGACTACCTTAATGATGCCAAAAATATGCAGTTACAGACAGTGACTTTTTGGCAAGCAAGATTTGGCTTAATCGCATGAAAAAGATTTTGTATAATGTTTTATTTATACACTTATCATATTTTATGTAAACTTGTCATTAAGACTCAGATAATCAAAGATTAGATTAAATTTTTGTGATTTGCACAAAAGCCGAAACTATTAGCAAAAATCAAGTGTTTTCTTCACTTTATGGGGTGAGATGTTCAAGGCACTATCACAATACAAATAAAGTCTAATGA
Source organism: Phaethon lepturus (assembly GCF_000687285.1). Classification (NCBI taxonomy): domain Eukaryota; kingdom Metazoa; phylum Chordata; class Aves; order Phaethontiformes; family Phaethontidae; genus Phaethon; species Phaethon lepturus. Next base: position 3,862 of record NW_010515870.1, read on the forward strand.
ACAGGGTGATACAGTAAATAGACAATAGAGTAATCCAATAAATTAGTAAATTGGACCTCACCCAAAGAAAACTGAAATGTATAATTTATTGTATGATGTTATTCACCTGCGTGCTTGGTCTTTGAGTCATCAGGCTCTTAATGTTTTCAGAAAGACTATGTAAATTAAATCAACTTAACACTACGTATATAGCATGATAAAAGTATTTTCATCTGATTAGGCCTAAATTCTATTGCCAAGAAGCTGTATTTTGTTTTCTGGCATTGACCAGTAACTTCTCATTTTCTTAATTAGAAAAATACTTTTTCCATGATAGTGTTAGCCTTGTTGAATTAGTACCCAGGGTTTTTGTGTGTTTGCTTTTTCTTCTATCTGAACTGTTCAGTTTGTCATTTTCGGTATAACCAACTGAAAGAAAATTTCCTGCAATATTTTCATGTTGTGGTCTACTTTCTGACTAATTTTGTCAAAATACTTTGTACTACTTGATGTACACTTGATGTGTCCTAGGGACTAGCGTCATGCAAGTGGCCACTGCTACCCTTTTGATTGTTTTCTGTTAGATGGCATTGTGCATATAAGTACTGGAATGCCTGAAATTCTTTGATGTATAAAGCTTTTTTCATAGCTTCTGTGGTTCTTTGCTGATCTGAGAAGCATTTGAGTTGCTCAGCAGCACATGTCTCAGTGCAGGTGGATTCTTAGCAGTGTCAGGGGCCCAGTTCAGAGCTCATGAAGTAGCTTGTTACCTCACATCTGATAGCTACTCATTCACCATTATGTTTGTGCTACTGAAGGTCACAACTCTGAGAAGCTGCACTTTATGAAGAATTATCCTACTCTTAATCACAGTAATACAGATGCTAATAAAATCTGAATGTATTTATAGCTGTTTCTCATGCTAGTAAAACTTCTGTCCCTCCCATACATGCATTGTTTCAAAGGCAGCACTAGCTTGTATAGCCTGTACAAAATCTTCATGCATAATCCTTTCCCATGAGGTTTAGAGAGTTTTGCTTTAATTTCTTTAATTAAAATTGTTTTTTATAAAACCTCAATGGTTTTTTGTTTGGATATTTTTTGCTATGTATTGGAAATTCAGATTTTACTATATTCCAGGATTTGCACTGAAAATCTTAGTGTTGATACCAGCCAAAGTTAATGTTGTTTGACTACGAGGAAAAATGAAAAAGGAGAATGTACCAATGCATCAATGATCTCAGAAGTTGCAATCATGGCAAAATACACTTGGAATGGAACAAAATAACTGATTTAGCTCATCCTCATCCTGCAAGGTAAAACTGACTGTTTTCATAGTGTCTTTGGAAAGTGTTTGTGCAGCCTGCCCTTCGAGACATCCAACAATGAAGATTGCAGAGCCCTTTCTGTCCTTCACTCCTGCCATGTTCTACACTAATACCAAGCCTTGCTAACTCTTACTCCTTTGCAATGAGTATGAAAACCAGATTTTATTCTGTTCACGTGACCAAATCCCCCCATACTTCCTGGCTTGTCACTCTTGACTCGTGGTCTTTTGGGGACCCACCCCCCCAAGCATACTGTATTTTTTTTCCTCAAGAACAGCCTGCTTAGCCATCTGTTTCTTAACCTGCACTTATGTAGTGAGTTATTTGTGTGTAAATATAGAACACAGATCTGTTCATGTGTTTTATTTTGACAGTTGTACCTAAGTTTGAGACCCAGAAGAGACTGTTATTGGTCTATGCAGTGTATGAACCTTACAAATGATGGCTTCAGGGAACTTTAGGCCTGTGGGTTAATTTCTGATTTAAAAAAAACAAAACACTCCCCCCCCCCCCCCCCCCCCACC
>NW_010515870.1:5723-12187 GCF_000687285.1 Phaethon lepturus
ACCCCCCCCCCCCCCCCCCAACAAAATACCCTCAACTTCTTTCTAATAGATAAAGGAGGTATGAAATCGAACGGAATTTTGTGTTAGTTCTAAATGCAAAAATAAGTATTTGAGTTTTGTAGCTCAGTATTTTGAGCACTGTACAAAGAGCAACAGAAGTGAAGCTGTAGCAAGCTTTGGCATAGTGTAGCAATGAAAACTGGTTCGATCCTTGGACATAATAGATCATGTCTGCTGGCCTGTGTCACCCACAATGTTTTTATTTCTGCTACTATAAGGGCTACAGTCACACTTGTGTTATGAAAACATATCCATGTTAACTATACAAATCTCTCTTTCTAATAAAAATGCATTTTCACAGATGACTTATTATTTCCAAAGTTTTGGTGTGAAGAGAAGCAACTAATGCTGCTGGCCGGTTTTTGCAGTCCTCGAGAAAACTTAGAAACAGAAAAAAACCCTTCTGTTAAATTTGCTATCTGATTTGTTGGGAAAGTGCTAAAAGAAGAGAGACCAAATATTTAAATGTGGGTTTTTTTAATGTTCTGAGGAAATGGGTATAGTGTACTTTGAACTTGTTCTCACAGGCATCCATGGTTCAGTGGTTGTTTACCATTTAAAAACATGTTACAGGGATTTTAGCAAACACTCTCTATGGAGAGCTTAGTACAGTAACATGAGATGGTGACGCATACAAAGAGTTCTCAAAATAACAACAAAAAAAACCCCCTCTGTTGTATATTTTGGCTTTGTTTAGAATTGCAGAGTCTTGAGTTCGGAAAGCATGATTTCAGTGTGAATAAAACTTAGACTAGATTTTTCACTAGTTTACTTAACTACCTTAACTTCACTAGTTTAGCCATGATGTGCATTATGGAAGGGATAACAATGAAAAGGGATGTGTAGTTGTTAAATGCCTGAGAACAGACACCATGTAATTCTTCTGGCACACAGGAGAAGTGCTGTAGTATGTTACCACAGCTGTATGTGTATACCATCCCATGAGGAAAAGAGAATTTGTGTGCTAGAAACCTTAAGAAAGCTGGACTCAGCCTTTTTTGCCTCATCCACATTCAGTACATCAATACAGATTAATACAATGATGATCGAATTTAAAATAATCAGTTGTTGCTTTCTTAAGCAATAGTTGTCAATTTAAGCAACAGTCTTCTGTATTTTAGTAAGATTTGTATTTTCCTGCTTTTCCCTAGAACCAGGGGGCTACAGTGTTATATTTCTAAAGTGAATCTTCCATAGTTACTTTGCCAATTAGTATTGCCTAGTTGCATGATTTTATTGTAATACATCAAGGAAGAACACAGGGAAGGAGGCATTCTTCAGTCTCTTTAAGGGCTGTGCATCTGGCAAGTGATTTTTTTTTTTTTTAAATTTTTTTCTCCTTGTATGAAAATGTTAGTAAGAATTTGTTTTGGGCAGCCTGGAACAATGGCTATCTTTCTAGATGGTGTAAAATCCTACCTGGAGAAAATTGTCTTTTTGAGGAAGAAAGGACTTACTTGCTGAAATTGAAACAAGCTGTTTCAATAGCAGTAGTTTTAAATAAGCAGAACTTGTGAGACTACAATAAATGTGCTGGAACCACTATTCCAATTATTAACCAGTTTGCAGTATTTTTTTCTAGATAACAAGTTCACCTGGATGAACAGTTCTCTTCAAATCCCATAGTTTTTGCCTGTGTGTTAAACTTTCGTTTACAATACAGAGAAATTACCTACACTATAAAAATAAGAGCTAGTTAACTAATTACTAAAAGGCGTTACCTACATAAAAAATATTTTGATAGAAACATTTTCAGTCAATTAACTCTAATAATTCATTTCAGTTCACTTCTTCAAAGAAGAAAAGAGGTTGTTAAAGGAAGGAAAAAAAAAAAAAACCCACAAAACCCAAACAATCCAACCCACAACCCTTCAAACTACAGCGCTTTTGAGTGCTGCCAAATGCAACATTGACCTGTCTGTCACATTACGGTGATAGCTTCTTTTAGAAATCAAAGAAGTCATAGTCTCAGTGAATTGGGTAGAGGTGATGTATATCCAGCCATGGGTCCTTTGAAAGGCTGAAACAAGCTGGACAATGGAAGAGACAGCTTTGAGTTTGTGTTGCAGGTACCACAGCCTTTGAATACAGGAGATGTAGCTAGTACAAAAAAAAGTTTTGAACTCCCTTTCTTACCTATAAACTGTACTGTCCATTTAACTCTTGATACTGGGTGTTTGTTTGAACCATGGTGAAGTGGCTTTGGTTGCAGGCAGTTAAACCTTAGAAGGAGAGGGAAGCTAATGGAGCAGCTGAGGGTCAAGGCCCTGGTTTGGGAAGGTGACTGCAGGATCCAGATGGAGGTTGTGGGACAGGGATGCACAAGTCAAAGAAGGACCAGGTGAATGACACAAGTTGCTTCTCCATCACATGTTTGGACTGCACTTATCGGGACAGCTTCTTCACCTTGTCCCTCATTGTATTTCATTCTTGTACAGTAACTAGAGAGGACTTTGACAGAGTCTTTGACCTTCCTGTTGAGCATGAGCACTGCAAGAGTTCTAAATAGAGCAACAACATGCTGCTTAATAGCAAATATATCAAACGTGGTGTGAGTGCTAGACCTTCCCCTTGCTACTGTCCTGTGCAAGGCTGACTTCATAGGTTTAAGAATTACTTTTTCAGTACAGCAGTAATGATTAAATAAAATTAAATAAACACAAAACTTACTTGCCAGAGGCTCACAGTTCTATACAGGAATAAGATTGTATAAAAGTAATAAACTTTTAGAGATGACCTCTTGATCTGTGAAACTGCTTCTGCTTTGAGTTCTGTGAGTAAATAGTTCATACAAAAATAACTGTCCTGCACAAAGGTGTGTATTGGGAAGGTGGAAAGTTTTGCAAAAAATGTTGTTCTGTTTTTTTGCAGGTGTGCAAATATAATCAAATTGGACCTATGTGCATGTGAATAGTTCTAAGAGAGCTGGTAGAGGTGCCCTGCATGTTCCACATAGCAAAGGACAGCTGAATTAGTTTACAAAACTGTGGTGGGTTTCTTTTTTTGTGTAAGTAAAGTCAAAGAAAAGCAGTCCTACAACTACTTACTTTGGATGGTCATGGCAAGCCAGAAAAGTTAGAACTAAAATTACAAATTTAAGCAGATCGGTGGTGATATATTAGCTGTAACAACCCTGTAAATTTCTATTACTGGCAGAGAAATAGTTTGACCAGGGAATCATTTTAATCCAGAATAATTACTGGTGTATTAGTAGATACTGTGGTATTAGAGAGGTTTTACAAAATCTAGCGGTTAGATTTATTCTTAAAATACTCCTTTCTAAGATGTTTGTTAAAACATTTCAATCCCAATTATGTACCGGTTCTCTTGTGGGAAGGTAATGATTACAATGAAAACAAAGGAAGAAAACTGTTTTACAAATTGTTTGTCTTCTGCAGTGTAAAATACTCTTTAAAGAATTATTTTCTCTGCTTATATTGACTTAGTTAGCAATAAAGATTTTTAATTTAGGGTTATTTTTAATTTCCTGGTAAATGTCAGCTGCAACATTTGCTGATTTTCTGTTTCAATAATATAATCACCCTGAATAAACACAAAGTGAGCAAGGAAAGCTGAAACTGAAAGTTAAGTTCAATTATCGCATAAGTCATGCTCATGTTGCTGTGAAAATGTTGTAACTGACATTGCCAACATCTATCATGAAGATTGGTGTTTCTTTTTTATTAAACCTTTGTCTTAGAAAATCTACCCCCCAAAAAAATAAAAGGGAAGTGGTGGGGGGAGAAAGTGTGGGGAGAAACCTGGGGCATGTAATTTCCCAGTGCTGTTTGCAAGCCTCTGACTCTTGCTACAGATCATTAGGCTTTCTGTTCTGTTTAGGGAGCTCCTTCTACCTATCAGCAAATGTCCGAGCTGCAGAGCAGCTCCTCCCTGGCATTTTTGCTTCTCTCTGCTTAAGTGGGACAAAAAAATCTAGTAGGCCTTCAATGGCCCATGTCCCCTCGCCCCGTGCTGTAATACAGCAGTCACAGCTTTCTCCTTCCCTACTCCCTCAGCAGGGCCCCAGGAGAGCAGAGCGGGAGAGCTGTGTTGGGGAGAAACCTCTCCGCAGGCTTAGCACAGGATGCCCAGTTGCCCAGTGTATGCAGACCTTTATGCTTTTATTGACTCGCAAGTACTTTAAATGAATGTTATTTCATCTGCAGGTCCTTCAAGAGCAATCCACAGTGATTGTTTGTCTTCTGAGCATTGGATCAGTTAACTCCGGTTTGCCTGCAAGATGCTTGGTGCTGCCTCTGGTCTGTGGTGCAAGCAGTGTGACTTTTCAGATCAGGTTTCCAGAGGATCACAGGAATAAATTCAGAATTTGTTTTTGCAAATAATCTCCAATGTCTGCTTGCAATTTGCTGTTTCCACAAAAATTTTTGGCAGTGAACGTGTTTGCTTGGATTCTCACAATTGTTTTGGTAAGCATATTCTTTCCCTTGACAGGCCCCTTTTGGCAAATATTTCAAATTCCTGTCTTTCTACATTTTAGCTTTTCTCAGGATATTTAGCTGCAGCTCTCTATTGATTCTAAGGGTGGCTCTACTTGTTAGTATTTGATGCAGAATTCCTAGGGTGTACACAGAATTTCTTCTCTTCCTTCAGGATATAGAAGAGTTTGTGGCTAACAGTACTGAGGGAAGGAGTCTGAAAAAAAAAAAAAACCCTAGAGGGAAATAAGCAAAAGTCAGTCTGGTTATAACTGAGAAGCTAAATTTTTGTAGGAACTGAAATTAAAAATTTTCAAAATTATTATGTTGTAGGTTACAGACAAAATGTGCATTTTATTCCAATACTGAAATTTTGTAATACTAAGCTTTGGTAACATTGAAGCATTTATGCAGCATGAGTGTCTTAAGGTTTCCAAAATTAATTTTGATCTCTTCAGTCTTTGGACCCTGGAGTCCCATCTACTCAGCAGTCGTCTGCAAGGAGCTAGTTACCACCAGAAGCTTTGGAAGTTCAGTATACATCTGGGGAGCCAGCTGGGTAAATCAGGGCCACATCTACTACCAAACATGCTGGGCTTCCCATTATATAATCTCAATGTAAAGCATCAGTGGAAAACTGTTTATGCTAAAAGTTATAATTGCCTCTAGCCAAGAGTTCGGTGCACAAGTTCTGATTAAGAAGTAGACAAGTAAGAGGGCTGATAAACTGGAAGGAATAGAGCTAAGAAAAGGAACTAGGCAAATACAGGCTGATATAGGCACCTGAAAAGATGGAGCCGAGAGTCACAGAATGAATGGGCAGGGACAGAAGGATAGCTAAAGGTCAGAAGATAAGTCGTAGATGAGCAGTAGCTTGCATGGAAACAGGAGTGTGCAATCACTCTTCTATAGATCAGTATCTTGTGTGTCCATTGATTTTTACGAAGAGAATGTTTTGCTGCACGTGTAAGTTTCTGGGGATGGAAATAAATTCTAATCTAGTGACATAATTTTTGGCAAAAGAATGTAAATTAATTTGAATTTTGATGAGATGTTAGAATGGTCTTATTGAGATTTGTAGTTTCTGATCTGGCGTATGTCACCCTTAAATGGCTTGTGTGAGGATACAGAAGGGGTTGATATGGAAATGCAGGGGTGAGGTGACTCTTTCAGTTTATTTCACTGAAAATAAAAAAGAACTTGGAGGGAACTGAAAGCAAGACTTTTACTATAGAGGAGCAGAGTAAATAAAGAACATCAACTAGTTCTAGCTGATACTTTTCTTTTACGTAAAAAATGATTGTTAATATATTTGTGTCATAGTTCAAGGTGTAATTGTGAGGTTCTGATAAAACACTTAAATGTAATTAATTTTTATTAAAAAGAAATTAGTGGTAACTATAAAAGTATTTTCCTAGTTTTGTTGTGCAACTTTGAGCAAATCAGTTAAATGTCTAGTGCCTCAGTTTCCCCTTCTTGATAGAGATGTAGTAAACTGAATGCCTTGGAGTGTCATGTGATTTAAATCAGTATTTTTTTTAAAGATCATGCTTCTTTAGACAGAAATACAATCTGTTATTTTAGTAAATAGATCTTAGCTTTCCTTCAAAAATTTCTGTCCAAAACCTGTTTTATTTTTCTTAAGCATTTGAATTATGAACACTTGTTCTGGCTTTGATTCTTCTCGAAGTGTGCAGATTGCTAAGAGCACTAATCTCTTATATCTGTTTGCTGAAGCACATTGACTTGTTTCCACTTGTTCCTAGCTGACTGGTGTTAGGACCCAGAAAAGAGACAGCAGCAACGTGATATAAATAGAGTACCAGAATGGGACAAAGTTTGAGAAGAAAGCATGACATCACTCAGACTTGCTCTCCACCCAAAAAGATCTGGGATGGAGGTGCAAACGTGAGCTGGACAAGCGAGGAGTTAGCAACTCTTTTTCAGCTCAGTTTCTGAGGAAAGAGT
>NW_010515870.1:12218-28057 GCF_000687285.1 Phaethon lepturus
CTATAAGGAAGTACATTTTCTTGCTAGCAAAACTAAAACTGGCTTCAGATCTCTGACAATGTGAAAGTAATTGAAAGGAAAAGACAACCATAGGAAGAAAGTTGAAAACAAGATCTTTTCTTTTTGGCACAGATTGTAACAGAAATATTTGACTTCTTTCCACGGAACAGTACAGCTTTCGGATCTGATGCACATTTCTTTAATTTTCCTCCAGTCATGGTAATTTATTTATAGTTAAATGAAGAGGTCAAAGTGTGAAGCAAGCAAATACTACTCAAAGGGTCTGGAAGGATATTTTGCCATCACTGAAGGAACAGACTTTTTGAACCTGCATGGAAAATGTACTTTCTAATACAAAAACTATCAAAGGAAAACTTATGACTGAAATCTTACCGGAATTTGATTTCAGTTTTACTTTTAACCTTGAATAGACCATGGAGAATTTATTATCTCTGCTCTGTTGTCATTATTCTTTGCTGATTTTATTTCAGGATAAATTTCAGGTAATGTTCTGAATATGGTCAGTATTGGAATATATTTGGATTCCTCTTAGCAGGTTTTGCTTCACTATGTCTCATTATGTAATGTTTTCTGTGCAGGTGTATGGAAACTATTCCCAGCTACCCAAACACCCAGGTAAGCAATGTTCTGTTTAAATTTTATGACAATGTGCTTAAATATTTATTTGCTTTTTCAGTTTGTATTTTTCACTTTCTTAGTAGCTCTAAAGAAACTGTGATCCTATGTTTGAATGTCAGCTCTGTATTAAAATTGTAATTAAGTCTAAAGTATCAAACTGTCCCAGTAATTTTAAATTCAGTAACCTACCTACCAAATATTCTGCATAGAAACGTATTTGGAGAGATGGATTGTATTTGATACATAGAGAAATCCAATCTATAGTGTTTGTTTGTTACTACTTTTTTTGCGAATGAGTTTCTTTTTTTGCAAATGAGTTTCTCAATCAGACCTCTACACAGACTGTTTTTTTCCTCACTGTCTTAGTGTTCTGCATTTTTAATTCATTGATTTACAGTTAGATATGCCAGCTTGTATACTCTGCAGTACTTCAGCATGGATTCAAGTCATCTATCCTCCTCCCAGCCTTCATGCTTAAGTTTAAATCAGTTATAGAGCATATTAAGGATCTCTCATCTGTTTTCAATGTAGAAAAAACTTCCTCAAAGCTTATTTGGGATCTCTGCATGTTACTGCAGAGTTCTTCTATTTATATAAATAGTTTAACCTCAAGCCTCATGGTGGTGTACAAGTACAATTTTACTGCTTTACCAATTCATGTATTGCTCTGTGCTTTTAAGTTTTAGCCTTATGTAATTTAGCCATATGTAATTATTTTCAAAATAAAATACAGAGCAGTGTGGAAAAGCCATGTTGTCTGCTATTGCAGTAGCTTCAGTCTGATTAGTTTCTTTTGTTCCACCTCATTTCAAAAAAGAAGGAATATTCTAATTTCCTGTAGATGAGGGTCACTGGCTTCTGGCTGATGGAACAATAGGGGGGAAAAAAGCCTCCCACAAGAAGGGGGCAAGTTTCACAATGTTTATTTTGTAGTACAGTGTGTGTGGGGAGCATAACCGTGAGCAATGCTTTCTGTATTTGAACTAGGCTGCAAAACAGTCCTGTGATTTTGTTCTAAACACAGAGTAGTTACCTATTGAAAGGATATTGCAAGTATAACTTGAATTCAAGGCAACACGTATTTGTTTTCAGAGGTCTTCTCAGGGCTGACTGGCTGGAAGTGGGGTAACAGAATGTCTTTATATAGTTCAGGACTGGGAGCTGGGAAAGCCTCAGACACGCAGGGTGGCTCTAGGCAATTTACTTTGCTGTATATCTATTTCCTTTCTCATTTTTTCCCCCTATTTTTTTCCAGCTTTTAAATGTAAGCTTCTTCAAATACAGCTTCTCCTTATGAGTTTGCCAACCATGGCAATGCCTTTGTCATGCTGCTGCTACTACTACTAAAATACTTATGCCACCTTGTGACACAGCTTTTTGGCACCAAATAATTTTCTACTGGGATTTTTCTTTTCTATTTTTTCTCTTTTTTTCTCCATTCTTTTTTTTCTACCACTTCTCTTAACTTTAATCCTTCCCCCCCACCTTAGACAAAAGGAGGATATTAGTGGGAGCAAAAGATACTTGCATATAAGCACATTGTGAAACAACAGACATGTTTTGTGCTCTGCAAAATGGAACTAGTAGTTTGATGTAAGTCAGATGGAAGTACATTAGCACAGGTTGTGTATGTGGATGCTCTTAATACTGCAGAAATTGGTAACTTTCATTTCTTTTGCAGCAGCCAGAATACGTTCTCTGAAGATAGAACTAAGCATGTATCCAGATTTACTTTATGTAAATGCAAAAACCTTGTTCCTGTATCCCATTTCCTCAGTGTGCTTTGCCATGGTCAGCTTAGTTGAGTTTGGGTTGCCTGGAATTTTCACATTGGGTTTTCTGTGTGTTTATTCTGTGTCATTATTCTCTTATGTTAGCAGTAGCTTTCTCCTTTTGTTAGCAGTTGTGCCTTTCTCTGTATCTTCCAAATATTCAAAGGAAACATACAGCCATAGAATCTCATATATTTCTCTGAAGACATCCTCATCTATTTATACTCATGCTCCCTCTGTGGAAAAAACTCTGACAACTGCAAACATTTCTAGTTAGGTAGGCCAGTAATAGATCCTCATCAATTATGAATCATTTGTTAGATATCTTTGGTATAGTTGGGTTTAGAAGCAAGTCTGAGTAGTTTGTGTATCCTCACAAGATGCAGAGCTCCTTCTAGTTCTGTGCTCTCAGATCTACAGTTGCTTGTTGTGATGTTTGCAATTTTGTCAGCTTTGCACTCTTCAAAAAATCTTAGGATCCTCTCTGTGTCACAACCCTGAAACTATACCATGAGGATGGAGGATATCAAACTGATCTCCGCTGTGTGGGCTAGGCAGTTTAAGGGTGAAAATAAAATTTTTGCACATTCATACTCATGCTAATGAGGTCCTGTTTGTATCCAGGATGTTAAAATGATAGAACAATTATCAAATAGGCAAGCTTTTTTGGTCTCAAGAGTGAAGAAAGGGGCGAGGATAGACTGTGAATGTCAAAGGACACTGCTTATGATTTGGTTTTTTTGCACATTAGGTGTGGGGAGCTTCTGTACAGTCTATGACAGCTGAAGTGGTTTTTACAAAGCTTATGTCTATCAGCTTTGCACCTCAGGTTCTTGAAAGATTGCTTGGGGATGAAAAATGATTGTAGGGTAACAAACTACAGATATGGTGTAGTATGAATACTTGCTTTCTCTGTCCCTGTCATGTGTTGTCGTGTCCCTGTCGCTCACCCCCCCAAAAAGATGAACTCAATAGGGTGATGTGCCCTGATGGTGAACAAAAGACATTCTCATTTGCATTCACAGTAAAATTTCTGTATATCTGTATCAACCTTCTAAAACTTTCTGGGGTAGGAGCTTATAAGTTTATTGCAGCACAGCTGGTTAAAGTAATGATCTTGAGAACAAAAGGTTTCTTGCAGCTAGCAAGTTAGTAAGAAATTACAATTCATGTTTTCCTACATTATTAATGCTCCACCTTCAAAATAGAATTGCTAACACAAAATTTGATTGTTTTGGGCAGCCCACTTCTGGTCAGGTTTGAGTAGTCACATCTCCTAAAATCTGTTCAAACTCACCAACTAGACTGTGCAAATAAACCTGCTAATGGAAACCAACAGGTGTTCTGCTTTTGTCAGCTTGTCCACCTGTTGCTGAGGAGGGTGTTGAGGAAAACAAAATGTTCTCATCTGCAAGGAGTTGTTCTGGTTTTGGTGTAGCGGAGAAGGTTCTGAAGGAAGAGCTAATGCCATATGGGGAGGAGTGAAACCTCTTCTGTATGTTGCTTAGTATTCTGGAACCCCTGCTTTTGAGGAACATCAAATTCTGTCTGTTAAAGGGTATAGTTCTGCTATATGACACTGTTAATGTGTGAGTTATCTGGAGATATCAGGAAGGCTAAACTCTGCAGTTACAACTGTGCAGACACCTATACTGTCATCCACATTGCAGCTCCTCCACCGCTGACCACTGCTTCTTACTGTGTCTGACTAGTGTCTCTCCATAGAGATCAAAGGTGGAAAACACCCACTTGGATTAATATAACCTCAAGGTGTTGCACTGATTTTCCAATGGGCTGTGGAAAGAGAATAAGATTCCTGGGAAATATCACAGAAGGACCTCCTACTCTCTTGAACTGCACATTGCTGAGTTACCTATGGAGGAGGCAGGAGCAGTAGTAGTATGCTATAGAGGCTAAACATTTCCCTGTGCATTCCCTTCTCGGTGCTTTATATCTCTGTGCTATCCACCATGTGTTTAAAATCTTAGTAAAATCTTGAAATTACTCTTGGATGACTTCTGAACGGTTACTTCAACGAATGCTGCGTGATACACTAGCGGAGATTTAGTTAGAGATTGTTACACATTTTAAGTGCAATTAGAATAAAAATCAGTTGAGTTTTGAAGCCAGGTTTTCCTCAGTGGTCGATCAGATATAGGGCTTTAATCTCTGCTATTTTGATTTATGGTCTTGCTTATTGTGTAGTACTTGATTTACATAAAAGATCTTGTTTTATTTAACCTATTGAACTTAATTTTTCTCCTCTGTGGAGACTTGTTACAGTCCTTGTTGGGCCTTACTTTAATAACCTTTTCATTTGTGTTTCTTGAAAGGGTTCAAAGTTCTCGCATCAGCTTCCCATTACTGGCCATTGGAAGATGTGGATGGAATTCATGAGTTTCGGGATACGAATGGAGGTAGACAAAGGATTCGTTGACAATGGCAATAACATAAGTATTTGTGGCAGTCTGTAAATAGAAAGGGAGCAGGAGAAATGAAAGGGGTTAGCTTTTGGATCACAGCAGTTGAGATTTTTTAGCTCTGATGTCCAAATGATACTGCGAAATGATTTTTATGGAGTATTTTCAGGCATTTTATGGGCTGTCTATGCATTGTTAAGGTTATAAAGAGAAAAGGTTTATGATCCAAAGAGTCATTGAAATCACATTGTGATTAGTTGGTTTGGTGCGTGCGTAACATGCACTAATACACACAATGACCAAGATCTTTGGCTATGTTGGCAGTGAAGATGCCTGCTTCTTTTTGCTTTTTGGAATTCTTCTAAATAAATTCAAATTCCCAGATTCTTCAGGCACTTTTCAAAATTGCACGTAGTATCGCTAGAAAGCAAAGTGTAAGCTCTTATCTGAATACTTCTTACTTATTTTTATGTACTTTTGGATATTTCCTTAAAAGAGATATTAGAGCATTAGTGCAAACTTATTTTCCATTGGCCAAAATCAAGAGAGTTTTGGTAAGGCAAAACTGCAGGATCCCAGAGGGAAGATATTAAAAGGCAGTCTGATTGGATTCAGCAGTTTTCTGATTCTGATATTTTGCATCAGGAACAAAAATGGTGATGAGGTCTTCTTGGGGATGTGCAGGTGCTGTAATTAGCCAAGCTTTGGCTAAACCACTGTATCCCATTGCAGCATCATGGGCTTGCAGGGCCATTCCTTTTAGATTCATTTTTCAGCTGTACTCTGCTTCCTTCTGATACTCAACGGTCCCTTAGTAATTTTCACCTGAACTGTTTCTTCTTTTCTGACATTTTCCCCAATTCCAAGTTGGGCTGATGTATATTCCCAAGTATTTCTCACACTATGGCTGATCATCTTGGCAGTTCAGCTAAACTGTCCCGTACTAGTGCAAGGGGTGCTGCTGTACTGGTAACTGTAACATCTTTACCCAGAAAGGTCATGGCAGAAGATTAAATTAGGAGTTACAGACCTTTACAACCTTACATGAAAAATGTTGTGAAAGTGCAAAGTTATTGCTACTTATTACACAAAAATGGCAACATCAATCTATGTTCCGAAGTGGGCAGAAGATGTATAAATACCTAAACCCTTTTATTCTAGAGGTGTTCAAGTATTTTAAGCTTAAACTTTGACTCATCTTTCCACAAAGTTTTTTAAAGGAATGAAATCGACAGACCAGAAATAAATCTGGGCAATATTCTGTTCCCATTAGAGGCTGATGGCAGCATTCCCATAGGCTTCAACAGAATCATAATTTGGCTTACAAAAAGTTGCCATGAGTTCTCTAACACTGTGTTAAAGTAATTGTCTGACACTGGACTTGATGTAGTTGCAAGAAGAGTAAAGCACTCCATATCTAGCACTGCTTTGGCACTCATGTTACAAAGATGTTGTTTTGAAAGCGCTTGAAAGTGACATATAAAATACAGCTCTTGGAAAAATGACAATTGATGTTAGATTGTTTTTCAAATTATGCTAAATTAAATTATTTCAACAGAATTCAGAAATCTCTTTAGTATTATCTTGGAAGAGAGAAAGCAGAATATATGGAGTTCCTGATCCTACAAACCTTCACTTACAGGAATGGGACTGGCTCACATGAGCAATCTCCTTTGACTCCTGTTATGACATTGTGTTAAAGAACTTTATAAATGAGCCAGCTGCATGACTTTGCTGAAAAAAGTTTGGAGGACTTTGTCTCACTTCTTATTATTTGCTGAGGATGCCAGTAGCCAAAAGTCTTTTCCTCTGCAGTGCAATTCTGACAATGTTGAATTCTTTCCTTATTGTTGTAGTGGGTAGTGCAAATTCTTCTCAGCTGCTTATATTGTGTGTTACAACACACAGAAATTATTTCAGTTGCCTCCAGCAGAAGTTTTATGCATCTATCTGGTATTTGACTTTGATATACAAGAAAAGTTTTCTTTAATGTTGTAATCTAATCCAGGTGACAATTTGCTTGTTTTTGATACCATTCTGGTTACACAACTCTTCTGTTTATTGCTAGAGTCTTTCTTGTTTTTCCACTCATCATACCATGCAATTATTTTCATTCCATGTTTCTCCTCTTAAATCCTTGAAGCATCATAATCTGTCCGTCATTAATCCATTTTATTTGTTGAAGTCATTGTGTGTGAAGCCAGATTTATATCTCTCAATGCGTTCGTGTTGTGAGAGAGTGTCAGCAAATTAATTTTTGGTTATCTCGGCAGGAGAAGCAATTGAAGGGAAACAAGCAACTTAAAATGTAACAAATGAAAAAAAAAAAGTGGCCATGCTCAGGTTTTTTGTCTGACCCCTTGTTTTCTATGCATTTTTTTCTTGAGGTTTTTGTGTGTGTGGCTTGTTTTTTTGCAAAAAGCATTTACCTTTCCCTTCTGTGAGCTCAGTTGGTCTAAATCCCAAATCAATGTGTCTCTATTTACTTTCATGGGCTTTCCATCAAGCTTTGTTTGCCTGCCCAGGGTAAATAATTACAGTGCACAAGATACTGTTAAATTATCAAAATAAGAAAAAAAAAAAAACCAGACACCTAGAGAATAAAATTTTATTGTCAGATATAAAAAGTTGTGGGGTTTTTTCCTTATGTTTAGATGGAATTTCTTATGTTTTAATTTGTGCCCATTGTCTCTTACTTGTTCACTGGATATAACTGAGGAGAGTCTGGCACTATCTGTACACCTCCTATTGGGTGTTTATACATATCGATAAGATCTCGGAGCCTTCTCTTCTCCAGGCTGAGCAATCCCAGCTTTCTCAGCCTCTCTGTGTGTGTTAGTTGTTCCAGTCCCTTAGTCATCTTTGTAGCCCTTCTCTGGACTTGTTCCAGTATGTCCATGTCTCTCTTGTACTGGTGAGCCCAGAGCTGGACATGGGATTTGAATTACCCATAGCTTTTGCACCAGTATAATAATTTTTGTTGTTATTCCAGAGTTCCTTAGCAGCATGATTATATTTCTGCGCTCTTAAACTGCAGTTGTATTTTTTACAGTTTTTTTTCTTGTCAGTTACTGTAAGAAAACAAAACAAAACAAAAAACAACCCAAAAAACCCCACCATTTTTAGTGATGCTGTATTTACTTAACTTGCGTGGTTAAAGAATGCAATATTCATGTGCATACAAGTCCTTGGGAGATGTTGTTGTATGATAATTTTAAAGGCCACTGACATCTGTGGTTTGTGCTATGTTGAGAGATATGAACTGGTCAATTCATTACTGATTGTTTATTCACTGTTTTGTTTATTTGCTTATTTTCTTTTGTTGTTCCACCTAGCTCTAAGAATCCACAACTTCACTGTGCTTCCTTCCCATAACTCTACCTTTGTATATACCAATGACTCTGCCTACTCTAACTTCTCTGCAACTGTAGGTGAGGATTTACATATTTTTTGTTCTGCATTTGTCAAGCTTGGATGGTTCTTGTAACACTAGATTCGCAGTTAACACTGAGTTTTGGTTCAAGTGGTCATGTGGTAAAGGTCTATTTGTGGTTCCATTGGCATACATTATTGAAAAAGCACTCCTGCAGTGTTACCTGAATTACTGTGAACTACTGGGAGAAGCATCCTCATGCTAAGCAGCCCATGGGAGGATGGGCCCCAAGAGTCTTCCAAAACCTAAGATATTTGTGTTATGCTTAAAAGAAACAGAGATGACATTTCAGAGGAACATGTAAGAACAAATAGGTTGAATTTTTTTCTTTTCTTTCAAGGTTAAAAAGAAAAACTAGCCATCTGTTTTTCACCATTTTATAGTAATTTTTAAAGACAAATGTAAGCAAATTTGCAAAGCCTGGAAGTAAGATCTTGTTGATCATGACATCTTTGATTAACATGCTTAAAAGAAAGCAAGCAAAAATCTGCGGAGATATGTTTATTGAATAATTATTTTTTTTCCGTCTACGCACCAGGAGATAAAAGGAAGAACAGAAAATGACAACTCTACACGCAGAAGCCTTACAGATTGGAAACTAGTTATATCTACACCAGAATAAGCTTAAAGTCATCAGTCACTAGGAATTATACCTGTGAAGGTGCAATTGAAATATGACCTCTTGTCCACTTTACAATTAGGTAGTAACTCACATCTAGTTTTTAGAAAATCTGACCCAAAGAGGAGGATAAAAATGTTAGAACTATCATTTGGGCTGCTCAAATGCTAGGAGGCTCATATTAGAATACTAAACCCACTATTTTTCTACTCCAAAAGTAAAAGTATGCTGGCAAATGTGAACTTTATTAATAAGGAACTTCAGATAACCCTAATTTCTTTCAGTCCTCACTTATCTGCTTTATAGACCATTTGCATAGTTCTCACATAATAAGATATATTCAATATGAACATTAAAAAGAGTGACATCAATGACAAAGGAAATGCTATGGAAACATAAATGTGTTACCTTATGGGATTTATTCTGTCTAGATTAATTTAGAATTCCATTGACTCGAAAAGAACTTATAAATGTTTGTTTCACTCCATAATACACACTCTAAGTTTTTAAAAGAAATTAAATTTTATCTGTCAACTAGAGACAGAACTTGATGACTTCTTCCTCAAAGGGATGGCAAGATACCTGAGAATTGTAATATTTTTGTTGAGATTTGGTATAAGCTAAGAAAATATTTGGACATACATTCACTGAGGGCTATACTGTGCTGTAGTTGTTTCCTTGAGTGGTGTTATCCTACAGATGGGCCAGCACTGTGACTGCTGTCCTCATGCCTGATGGTTGTCTACAGTTTGAAAATGAGATGTCCTTTTGCCTGTTTTCATGTTGCATAAAGAGATGCACCATCTTGAAGCAGTGACAACACTATTTGTGATTATCACTCTAGATAGATGGTCTGTTCCTAGCACTGACTGTGGATCCTTGGTGTGATTTGTGCTGTGCTCTGCTGTGCAAAAGGCTTCTGTGAAGTCAGGTAGATATCAAGTGATGAATGAGGGAAGTCACTTATGTCCCACTTTTCATGTGTTTTAGCCCATATTTGTGCCTTCCTCATTTCCCTTATGACCTCATTAGATTTTCAAATATCAAGCAGCACCTAGCTGGCAATTTCTGCATCTCAGAGCAGGAAAAGTTGGTGTACTTATTGCTGGTGTCTCCCTTGGAGCAACTCTTCTCCTAACACTGTCTTCTTCAGAAAAAATTATAGAGAAGGATCTTAAAACCAAGGCCCTGAATCTTTACAATCCTTGCAGAAATGCTATCACAAACATCACTGTTAAAATGAAATTCCTAACTGAACAATTACATTCTGTCTGCTCAGAGATAGATGACAGAATATTCTGTGTTCTGCGGAATACAGGCTTTTTAACATAGCAGAATTTTTTTATTGTGACTTCCTATTGTCTTCATTGGTAAACTTAGCCTTGCTTTTTATCTTGGGAGAAATGAGTAGAACTTCCCATCATCATCTATCAGCTGGACTCTTGGACCTTAGTGAAGTTTCTTATAGTAAACAAGTGTCATGGTTTTTTAGTATTAAGAAGGTTCATGTGCTTTAGCTAGTAGTAAATGAATCAGCAGTGCTTTTCTTTAGGAGGGAACCCAAGAAAATCACCATCAAATCACAAGACAATTAGTCATTATCCATGTTAGACATAGAAATAGCCTTTCCAAATGACAAGGATGCTATAGCAAAGGATATCTGAAAAAGAAATATACCTCTGCCTTTTAAATACAGCTTGTCAACTATATTTCATTGATTTTTTTTTTCTTTTATGAAGAGTGGCTTTTCATCACAAAATTATCCTTTCAAAATGTAAAAAACAACAAACAAACAAACAAACCCCAACCCTATTCTGTTACATTTTTGATTAAATAAAGAATTTCTATAGTAACTCAGCCTAACAGTAAGACAGAAATGCCTCTGTGGTGTGTCTGGTATCCAAAGATATAGAAAGCGTAAGGTTTATTCAGATTACTTGGAAATAATTTGGGCATATGAGTTGTCAAATAGTCTTAGTTAATCAAAACTCTGAGTGACAGGTATGAGTGTAATTTTTACAACTTGAAATGAAAGAGTTATCTGTATGGATCTTTAAAAACAAAAACAAAAAACACAAAAACAACAAAACAAAACCAACAAAATAGACCACCAACAAACCCCCACCAAACTCCAACAAAAAACAAAAAGGAAAACAACAAAAGAAAACCAACAAAAGCAAACCTATAGTTGGAACAAGATAAACATATGAAGTGTATGAGTCTGTTAAAATCATGTTTCCAGGAAGTTTTGTGTTTTATAAATGTTAAACCATATTTTGCTTTTCCTTCAGATATTGTAGAAGGAATGGTGAACAAAGGAATTTATGTTACTGAAAAGAAAGGAGTTACCTTTCTCTTCTTTGGAAGCTATCAAAATTCTTGCATCAGTAATCCAGAAGTTTGTGGACCTGAAGGTTAGTAAGTTCATTAATTACTGTTTGCTTTTCTTTTGCTGTCAAATTATGTAATTCCATAATCATTATTTCTTTACACATTGGAATGAATGCTCTAAAATTCTAGCTTGACACTATTCTTTACTGACTTTTAAAACAATTGAGTGTTGATTGCTGAAAATTTAGTATTTTCTAACTGCAATTTTAATTAGAACTAATCACCAACTACTCAGATCAATGACCTACAGTATAATTGCAACAAAACCAGAAATAAGCTTACAGTGCCCAAAATCTTTCCTGTGGCACCAAGATCCATTTGTACAAGAACTGCATTATGACAAACAAAGGAGTTGTTCTACAGGTTTCGCATTTAGAGGACTATTTTTCAGTGTGGCCTCTTAGCGGGAATGTTTTTTTTTTTTGAGTTCCATCTTTGGAGATAAGAAAATTTTTAAGTCTCCGGTGTCTTGGAATCCATTGTCCTCATAGGCGCTTAAACCTCTTAATTCTATTTCTCTTCCCTTTCTTCTTCTTGGGCAAAGGTCTCAAAATTATAGGTGTAATAAGGGGACACAATTGGACAATGTGGTGGTTACAGAAGATGATTAAACCAGTATGTGACTGTCAGACCAAGTATACAACTAGTCACTAGTATAAAACATTCACTACAGATTTAAAATTCAGCAGAAATAGAAGGATCAATGGAAAACGATGGCTTTCTAT
This sequence comes from Phaethon lepturus, assembly GCF_000687285.1. Taxonomy (NCBI): domain Eukaryota; kingdom Metazoa; phylum Chordata; class Aves; order Phaethontiformes; family Phaethontidae; genus Phaethon; species Phaethon lepturus. Next base: position 24,218 of record NW_010515870.1, read on the forward strand.
ACATAAACTCCAGCTGTCCATAAGCTTAAGCCGTATTTTTAATATTGAATTTTATTGCTTTTATTGCTTTAGGCTATTCTTGAAACTGGTAATATTACTCAAAATAGGAAGATTTTTTTTTTAGCTGCTATAACAAGAGCTCTGTATTAACTTTTTAAGAAGTAAGAGAAACTCAGAGAGCAGACAGTACATGGCTATTACCCGAGACTATTAAAAAAAGTAATACAGTATGCTACTGTAGGCATGTTCTCTGATACGTGCTGTGTCTTTTAATATTTTTTTCATACCACTGGGAAATAAAAATCATCAGTAAGTCCTATTATTTCTACATCTATACTATAACATAATAATCAGAATAAATTATTTTTATAGTACCACAGCACTCTGAAACAAGGACATTAAAAACATAAACTACTGAGATGTTCAGCAGATAAAATGTTAAGAGAAGAAATCATATAATCAGTAAATACTAAATCACTGTAACAGATTTAAAAAAAAGCCAACACCCCTTTATGTAAAGAGAGTATCTTGTTTTTTCTGCAAATCAAATAAAACCTCTGTCAATGATAAGATGTAATTTTACTTAAGCCTACTCTTGTTTAAACATCTCTTGATGTTTGTTTGTTTGCCTTTGTGTGAAACATGTTAAGTAGGCTTAAGCAGGGAATGCTTTCTGAAATGGGATCTTTTCAAATTAAATATTACAACCTCTGAAACAAAAATAACAATATTTTTTCCTAGCCTAAATTTAATAACATTTCAGAACTGTTATTTTGACTTGAGAAAACAAATTCTCCTTGTTCTAGAAATGTTGAAACATTCTTCGCCTGCCTGCCTTCTTTCTCAAGTAACTTCTAAATTATGGTTTTCTGTGAGCAGTTTTGGGCTCACTAAAGTGGCATTTTCTGTCAAAAGAAACATTTGTGAAGGATGCAAGAGAATATTCTTGTAATCATTAGTTTGAACACAGTAGAAAAAGTTAGATTTAGTCGATGTGTGAAGATGAAATTAAAAAGCAGCCTTATATGCAACGTAGCATGTCATAAAGCTGTGTGTTCATTGTGTGCCTTACTTTAATTTTCAGTTTTAGTTTCATCATTTCATGAACCAAAGTGCACATAAGGAAGATTTAGATCCACAGTTTTCTTGTGGCTACAGGATGATCAGTAACTACAGGGTAGTCCAGTAAGACAGAGAGTCAAAGATGGGGGAAACTGTCTCCACTGCAGACATGCTGTATAACTTAAGTCTCTGTGTCACTTCAACTTAAGCTTTCAGCCTGTAAAGAAGTAATAACAGCACTTCCATACCTTTCAGAAGTGTGGTGAAGCATTGGAAAAAGACTGTGAGACACTTTGACAGGGGAATTTCATTAATACCAGTAACAGGTTAACATGGTCAGCTGTGGTGGCCCTTTCACCAGGGTGGTGAAGGATGGTGTGCAGGTACAAGGGAAATGTACGGCTTTCTGGAAGGAGGGTTGAGTCAGTGTTTCAACCTGTTACTGATGTGGTAAAGTAGCTGAAATATGAACTTAGGCTTATCTGCTGATGAAGGTATTTTAAGTTGCCTACAACAGACCTCAAATTCTTCAGTTAGGAGTTCACAGCATTTATAGCTTTAAACTCATATCCATAAAGATCTAGAAAACAGAGAATGATGATGTTCATATACCGATTGATTTCTAGGAGGCCAATGATAATTGATTAGCGTTTCCATTATGGCTGCTTTATCATGTATAAACCATTCAGGGATGTAAATTGATGGGTGCTGTCATGAGGATAAATGGAAAGATCAGTTAGATGGGAAGACACTACATAGTTAAATTATTTATTCTGCAGTAATATAATTTTTAACTTTTCTCCTAAGTTAATGTGACAAGAAGAATATGTGAAATATAAAAATATTATGTTCCAGAGAGTAGTGGGGAGTAATATTTCTGATGACTGTAGTGAGCTGACACTTTCTCATCTTTAACAATAAAATTATGAAACAGATTAAAAAAATTCTATGGCTTTAACAAGAAATGTACATAACAGTTTGAGGGCTGCATTAACTTGTGCTGGGCTATATGGTAGCAAATTGGCAAAGTTCATACTGCCTGGGCAGCGTGCAGAACTCCTAACCATAAAATCATCCAGACAGATATGTTGACTGCATGTCAAAAGAGCATAGTCAGCAGGTTAAAAGAAGTGATTATTTCCCTCTGTTCAGTACTCATGAGAGCATCCCATTTTTGTTCCCTGACACAAAAATGCTACGAAGCCAAAAGTGCGTCCAGCCGGTGACTTAGGGGGCTGGACAATATGACATAAGAGGGAAGGTTGAGGCTTTTCCTTGCACCATGGAGAAAAGGGAATGCTAAGGGCTGTCTTCAACTACCTGATGGGTGGTTATAGAAATAGATGGAGCTAAACAATCTTGGAGATGCACAATGAAAATGTGATGGGCAACACGGGCACATTGTACCGCAGGAAATGCTGACTAGATCTAAGGAAAAAAGTTTCTTTGCAATGTGGGTGGCCAAGCATCAGGATGGTTTGCACAGAGAGACTTTGCAATCTGCATCTGTGGTGACATTAAAGTCTCAGCTAAGCTCTGAGAAACCAGATCTAGCTCTGAAATTGGCCCTACTTTGAGCAGGCAGTTTAGACGAGGTGATCTTCAGGGTCATTGCCAATTTAATTCATTATGATTCTTTGTGGCGAAACCTGTTCTACTTCTGTACATCATCCAGTTTTTCTCAACCTGCTCTGAACTCAGGTTTTATTGTTAGCACTTTGTACTATAAATTCTGAGATGAACATTTTTAGGAGCTGTTTAGTCAAGCCATTTTCTTTGTAATTGCATTTGACTGCAGAACCTCTACAGCAGAGCCAGTATGAACTTCTGAAGTATGAGGAAGGTTTGATTTGCTATTTCTTTCAGTCAAGCCTTTTGAGGTGACCTTTATTAAAGAAACAAGCCATCTTACAGAAATCATATTTCTTTACTAATGTGCAATCTGAAGACCTCTTCAGTTTTACAGTAGAATAGCAAAATGCACTGTGAATTGAACAGGATTATTTGTGGATAATCACGTGCAATTGCAGGATTGCATTTGCATTTTGGGAAGAATGCTTTGATTTTTTTTCTGGAGATAGGGACCTCAGAATTTCAACTGTGGCTCTGCATATGTTGCTATCCCTTTCTTTTACATAGGTTCTTTGCTTTCAGCAATTATTGGAGCACTGAAGTGTGAAACACAGGTAATAACATGCTTAGAAGAATTAAAGTGTAATTAGCAATGGATGCTACTCAATAAGCACGGGCATCCTGGCAGCCGTTTAGCGCATTAGTAGCTCGGAAGCAGTCAATGTACTATTTTGGGCACTACTGATGTTTGAACATCAAAAAAAGATATAGATGCTGGTGGAGGATATGGAGATATGAAAGCAACTTGTGTTTTGAAATAAGCAAAGATCACAGGAGGAGAAGGGGGTCATCACAGGAGGGTGAGAAGGGTAAGGAGGCTGGAGAGATAAGGCAAAGGGAATGGAAGCTTAAGTCTGTTAGAAAAAGCACTTCACTACTTCTGGTGCTCAGAGGACTTCACTTTTAACAGATAAAGGCTACTCAGGAAGCAATGATTACTACTATATTCTGGGTATGCACATGTGATATGAAACCAAGGAAGAGATGTTTATTTGGTTTAAAATGTTGGAGTATTGTTGATTTTAAAAATGCTGTCCTTGTTTATGCTAGCAGATGATTTGTCCTCCAAAGCTTTTCCACTCTCTCAAAAGCATCTCCCACTCTGCATTCTACAGCACTGGAAACTTTTAATTGCCCTTCCCCCTC
>NW_010515871.1:0-1751 GCF_000687285.1 Phaethon lepturus
CGTGCCAGCTACCGGCACGCGCTTTCCCGGCTGCCGGGAACGTCCTGGGGCGAAGGAGCAGCCTTTCGGAGGTGCCGCACCCGCATCTCCATCCACGCCCGGACGCTGCTCTTTTATACACTGGCATCTCCCTCCAGCCCCGCGAGGTCTGACCGCAGCTCGCCGGGGCAAACGCAAAGACTTCCAGCTTTCTCTGGAGGCGCAGGGCTGAGCTCTCGGCAACCTCAGGGGAGTTACGTTTCGTTTATAGCTACCCGAAAGCCACAAAGCGTGGCCGAAGCCACCCCGGACAGGTAACCCGTGGTCCTATCGCCAGCCTAAGGACCCAAGTAAAGAAAGCTGAGAGCCGTTCTGTGAAATTCCTGCAGCTTTTTTAAAGACTTCCAGCTTTCTCTGGAGGCGCAGGGCTGAGCTCTCGGCAACCTCAGGGGAGTTACGTTTCGTTTATAGCTACCCGAAAGCCACAAAGCGTGGCCGAAGCCACCCCGGACAGGTAACCCGTGGTCCTATCGCCAGCCTAAGGACCCAAGTAAAGAAAGCTGAGAGCCGTTCTGTGAAATTCCTGCAGCTTTTTTACACACCCGCCTGCACGCACCTACGGACCGGGGAGATGGAGGACCGGGCCAAGGCGTGCAGAAATGCTCTTCTCCTGGCAAAGCTGCCGACTCAAGGAGAAACATAAAACCCTCGATGAAGGGCTTGTCTAGTTTATTATAACATCGGCTTTAATTTATGCGCCTGCCTTTTATGATTGTTCTCTATCGCTGTTCCTGGGGCTTATTTATAGAGGGCCATTAGCAGGGAGAGCAAGCCCTGATGAGTGAGCATTTGCGGCGTCTGCCGGGGGACCGGGAGTCTAAACCGAGACGAGGAGGAGGCGGCGAGGTCTCACATGGGGCTGCGGCGAGTCCTTTCCCCGAAAACCCAGAAGGATAATTCGTTGTCAGAGCGCGACGCAACTTCATTTCACGTGGCTCTCCTCGGGCAGGCTGCAGCCTCCTTCACATGCGCTTCGCTAAATTCCCTAGCCCCAAACCAACGCGGTGCTACGCCGCTGCTGCCTGGATTGGGAGAGGCAGAAAGCCTCGGATCTGGCTCCGTACCAAGCACAAAGAGGCAAGGGGCGCGGAGAAAAACCCCTTGAGGGTGCGAGAGGAGAGCTGCCGGGGCGAGGAGGGGGAAGGCAACCTCGACCGCACACCATCCAAGCAGCACATCACGAGCCAACCACACCGGCACTCACAGCCCCGCCTGGGCATCGTCCCCTTCCACCTAAAACCAAAAGGCTCCGAGGGCTGCGCAGACGCCCTCGTATCGGATACGCAGGGAACGGGGCGGGTACTGAAAACGTCACGCCACAAAATTATTCCCATTTACAAATACCACTCTCCGAACTCCAGTTGCAACCTGGAGCGATCCTACGCCGGTAATTAAAACCGCACCCACCAAAATGACAGGTTAATTACAGGCACGGGCAGGCTCCAGCCCACCCCAAAAGAGCCCGCCGTGCGCAGAAAAACACGTCGGTTCAAACCACAGCTAAGCGGGTAGGTGGGTCTGTCGGCGGATAGAGACGATGTAAAATGAATTTGTACGATCAAAGCCTTCCCATACAGTTCGCAGGTAATTTGTGACGAGAACAAAAGCTTTAAATTCATCCGCTAAATTATTCACTACAGATCGTCCTCTCGGCTCCCGCGCTTGTGTCCTTCAAGCTGTTCCAGGTGGTGATTACAGCCCCTCGGCGCACG
>NW_010515871.1:1840-3322 GCF_000687285.1 Phaethon lepturus
CCGCCGATCCGACACCGGCGGTTTGATTTACAGAGAGAACTGGGGAGAGGAGACAGCCACCCTCAGGAAAGAAGAAACTTCAAGCTCTAACCATCTCATCAAGGGGGTTCTTTATGCGGGGTGGGTGGGTTTTTTTTTTCTTTCTTTCTTTTTCTGCAACAAGCTCCCACTGCAGGCAGAATAGATGATGCTAAATTATTTTAGAATATGCTGAGAATGCCCTGCTTGGCCAAGCGAAGCCTCATAAATCATTCCTCTTCCCCCACTCCCTTTCCCAGTCTTGATCTCTCTTTCGAGCAGGATAATGCCAGCTCACTGGGGAGCCCATTTCCCTGCCACCACAAGGCACGTTTCGGGCGGGCGCTGCCGAGACACGCCGCCGGCGCCGGACCTGCTACCAAGGGGACGAAACCACGCCACCGGGAGAGACGAAGGGCACTGAAAAGGAGCCACTTGGGCTGCTAACGAGGTCGCTACCGGCCAGCGACCAGGTTCTGAGCCCACCTGGGCGCAAGGAAACCCTACGGCAGCCCGTAGCTGAGTGGTGCCAAGGAGCTGCCTCGCCGGCGGCGAAGCCAGGCGTTGCTCCAGCTCACCACCCCATACCGGTCTGCCAGCAGGCAGCTCCACGCTGGTTGCTCCGCTGCCCTTCCTCCAGAATCCCCCCATACGGGTACAGTGCGTCCTCCCGAATTAAGGTTCATCAGCGGCTTCTGGAAGAGCCGGGCTCGCTCCGGCGTGGGACAACCTATTTTTTCCAGCTCTGGGGTCAGCTTGGAGCACGACCGGCCGCCCTCGCTCTAAGATCAACAGGCTTCGGCTGGAGAAAGCAACTCCATGCGCAACAGGGAAGGGATGGGAGTTGCAGTTACATCCAGGTGCCGGATGCTCAAACGTCACTCCTGATGGAGCTGGTGACGAGGACCAAGCTCCCCTCTTCTTGCTAGCGCGGGCTCCCTCCAAAGCAGGGGGAGATGCTTGTGAAGGACCTGGCAGGGCAGAGCGTGCCAACCGCGGCCGGGGGCAGAGGGAGGAGAGCGGGCTGGGGAGAGGAAAGCCCTGCATCGGCGAGAGGCAGCGCTCCTTCACCATTTGTGCCGTAGCTGGAGGGGCTGCCTGGCCCCGGGCTGTCATCCTGGCTCCTCGCACCATGACCAAAAAGACGCTTTTTTCTTAAAAACCCCAAAGCTGAGATACCATATTCAAAGGCAGAGGCCCCTCCAGCCGGGACTGATGGGGGGAAGAGCACTCTGGATCACGAACCACGGTGCGGCAGAGGCACAGTCATTTTCTAATACCTGAAGTGACATTTCACGAGTCCCTCACTGTGACACCGACAATGTCATAATAGGGATATGAGTGCTGCGCAGCTCGGCGCTGGCCCGGTACCCATCACTCAGGTGTGATGGATAGGCAGCAGGCTCGGGAAGCCGCTGACAAGAAGGATCAGCGAGCAGCCGGGTCTGTGGCTCCGGGGCAAGA
>NW_010515871.1:3340-4096 GCF_000687285.1 Phaethon lepturus
CTCAGAAAAAGGTGGCTTGCCGTCTTCCAACGGCTTGGCTGCGAGCTGGCCCGCTGGGTCTCAGCCAGGGGTTTCAGAAGGGGTGGCAGGAGTGGCACAGTCCCCTCGGAAAGCCCCAGGCGGGAGGGACCCCCGCCATCCATCGGCGCTCGGAGGCGATGGATGCACGTGGGGTGGCTCGGGGGACCAGGGGCAGAGCTGGGGTCCCCCAGCCCTCAGCATCACGCCGTCACTCCTCTCCACCTTCACACCCACAAACACAAGCGGGGTTTTGCTTGGTTTTTCTAATCAATACCCTTCTGCTTTCCCCAGAAAAAACACTAAGAAACCAAAAAGCAATAAAAGCCTCACCAGCCACCCTTGCCTCTCCAGAGCCTGAGCTTTACGACACTGTAGCTATTTATCGCTCGCTGTGTTTTGCAAATACCAGATGTGACGCTCATCCTGAACAGCCTAGTTTAAGGCCCCTTGGTTATTCCGTAGATGGAGCTGCTATTTTAGACAAGACAGACGCGAAACAAAAACACAACCTAAAGCGGAAGGGGGGAAAAAAGCCCTCCGAGTGCTGCAACAGTGACAAAAATCCGTAGCGAGGCATCCATCTTTGGGTTTTTTAAGCCAGAGGAAGGTGAAAAAGCCAAGTGGGGCTGCAAGCACCCAGGGACCGCGGTCCCAGCAGCCCTGCGGGGCTGGATGGGAGCTGCCGGCGGGCAGGGAGCTGCCCGCAGCTCTGCCCCGGGCCCGCCCCGGCGCGGG
>NW_010515871.1:4131-4831 GCF_000687285.1 Phaethon lepturus
ACTGCATCTGTGCAGCACCACCCCCCCCACGCCAGCCTGCTTGCTGGGAGAAGCGGCCGGCAACGCGGCTCCCTCCGGCGCTTCTCCCTCTTGCGTTGGCACAGCGAGTTTGGGCCGCCCAGCTGCAATTCCCACCTTTTCCGTCGGGATCTCCACCAATATCAAACTCCCTTCAAGCCAGACCAACCCATACCAGCGGGGCCCAACATACCCAATATTTCATCCCCAGCATCCCGGAAGGGCTAAGGAACGTGTGGACGCGCTCCATAAACCCACCATTAGAGATCCCCTGATGGAGATGGATTATAATTTGCAAATGATTAAAACACAATTAACGGTGGCAGGGAGGTACTCGAGCCTCTGCAAAGGAGCCGTGCAAATGAGGAGTTATCAGGACCTTCGGTGTCCTAAGCACCTGCCAATTCTTGGTTGAAACAAGTGCATTAGCCTCGTCCAATATCCACCTAACCTTTCCACTCTCCCTTGCTCTGTTTCCTTGGCAACCATTTAAAAGTGCTGGAAAAAGGCACAGCTGCTTTCAGAAAAAAGAAAAGGAAGGGGGGAAAAAAGGCAATATGTTCTTTTAAGGCGCGCGTGTGCTCGTCCACTCTTCTCCCCACCTTCTCTCGGTCTCTCCCTTAGGTGCCTGTGTTCTCCCCGCCCGGCTCCGACTCCGAGCGCTCCGCACAAGCCGCCGCAC
>NW_010515871.1:4862-5386 GCF_000687285.1 Phaethon lepturus
CCATCCCCGGGGATAGCTGGACGTACCACGAGCCGTTACAGAAAACCGCTCGGGACTACAGAGAGCGGGAGAAGAGCGAACCCCCGGGGCCAGCTCAAGCATAGGATGCTGCTGAAAGGGGAGGTGGTGCCCCAAAACGGCCGGTTCCCACCGCGCTCGAGCTGATGCTGGCACGTCGCGGCAGAGCCGCGCACGACCTGCACAGCTCTCGAGAGCGGTACAAGCGCAAAACTCGGTATTTCGCGGCACTCCTGTCACTCTCTGAGCAAAACAGCAGTTAACAAAGGTCAGAACTTGAGGCTGTCACTAAACCCTCTGCCGTCGCCTGCTAAAGAGGGTTATTTTTCCCCCCTTGCCTTTTCTCCCCGCTCCTGCCTGCCTGGGCATCATCTCCCAGCACATCCGCGCCAATGAGAGTGGCATTTGTCCTGACACCTTTGGGAGCTCAGCTCCGAAGGGTAGAAGGAAAATGGCAACGAGAGCAGCCGCCATACGAGCCGGAGGGGGAGGACGGCTCCCGAAGG
>NW_010515871.1:5578-24968 GCF_000687285.1 Phaethon lepturus
AGCGCCCGGAGCAGCCCGCTTTGGGCGAGGAGGATGGGGTGGAAGAGGCAAAGATGGGTTTTTCCAGGCGCTCCAGGAGCCGTCACGAAGGATGGAGCTGGGGAAGAAGCCGGAGGGAAGAGCAACAGAGGCGGGACGGGGGCACCCAGCACCCCCCGACGAACCCTTGGGTGCTCTGCGGCCACCCTCTCGGTGGGGAAGGCACAACGTCAAAGCGGTCAGTCCTGGAAAGTGCTGGGAATCTCCTCAGGGGGAAAGAGCCTCGTGGTGCCATATTTGCGGGACTGAACGCGGACTTTCCTCCACACCGGAGGGGCCCCAGGGGACGGCTCCATAGGCAGTCAAGCCTCATTAGCTCCGCTGCTCACCAACCGGCTCCGTCTACACACCGATTTGCTGCTCCGCGTACCAGCCCGGCTACCGGCAAGCACAGGAATCGCTAATAACCCCGTATTCCCCGCGCGTCGCGGCGGGCCCAGCATCATGCGCACGCGCGGCCGCCCCCATCACCTACGGATACGACCTCAAGAAGCACCGAAACCAGCGGCAGGGGCTGAGGACCACCCCACAGCGAGGCGGAGGGCAGCAGCGTCCCTCTTAGATGGGGGGCGAGGAGCAGAGACGGGTTGCAGCGGTGCAGGGAAGAGCTTGGTTGCGTTAATTAATTGTGTGGTTTGAAGCACGCCACTGCGACTTCGCACTCGGCATCTTAAACAGAGTGGGGGGGAAGAAACCATTAAACGACACACACCGGGGGAAAAACCCCCAAAAACAAAGGAAAAAAACCAACCTAATCTAACGTTCCGCAAACACTGGGCACCCAAACAGCCAATCTTTATCAGGAACCTTAGTTCCAAGAACCACTTACGGGCTTTCATCAACACATTATAATATTAATCAAGACTCATAATGCAGAGTGATTTGCATGCCAACAAATATATTTACACTGTAAATTGTTTGTTGAGAAGCCTCAGAGAAATATGCAATTCGCTGCTATTGAACTTGGGTAGCGGGGAGAAAAAAAAACGTAAGAGTACAAACTCCCTGTAGAGTTGGTTCCTTCTGGTTTTGGCAACACAACTCATTAGCATGCATTCTCATTTCTACGCGGGCTTTTGCTCGCAGCCATTTAGCTGGATCACAGCAGTCAGAGATGGAAAGGCTTATTAAGGTCCTCGGAGCTAAATCCAGGCCACCTTCCTCTCAATGGAGGAGATGCAGCCTCTGGTAAACTTGGCACTAGCCAACGAGCCAAAGCACCACGACTGTCGCCCACAGGGGACTCCGTCCGACCCCCGGAGCGATGCCAGGCTATTTACGGAGCCCCCGGGGTTTCTACTTCCCCAGCGCCGTGGATGAATCGAGGCTGAGTGACCCCGGACAAGTCTCGCTCCCCTGGAAGGGAGGATGGCCATGGCACAGGGAGCCGAACGGCTGGGGAGGCGATGGGCAGAGCTCCCAACGCCCACAGCTCCCAGCTTTTTCAACCCAAAAGCCTGAGGACAGGCGGTATCGCCAGGACCGTGGCAGCATGTGCGAGGTGACTGCCCGCTCCGGCGTCCTCCCGCATCTCCCTGCCAACGGAGAAAACCAGTCGGAGAGACAGCTTGGTTCAGACCTCAGGGCTTGGGGGCTTGACCCACACCGACAAGCCCCTCCAGTCTCCCGGGCGCTGTGTGGAGAGGCCAAGGGGAGCATCTCTTGCCTGTGTTATGACCAGCAGAGTTTCACAACGCAACCCGTATCTCCAGCCGCCGAGGGAGACGACAAGATGGGAGGCAACATGACCGGGAACCAGCAAGACCATTCAGAGACGCTGCTTTCGCCCCTCTCGCGTGGATTGCACGCTGACACCACGTTGCTCATCCCGAAGGATCTTCCCCTCCTTTCTCTCCCGCTGCTTTGCCCCTTCCCACCCCTGCTCTTCCCACCGTAGCGCGCGGGTCCCGCCAGATCGCCGAGCCGCGTGTAAATGAGCGTCTGCTGCGCTCCCCGTCCAGCCTCTCCCCTCGCTGCCCGCCTGGGGCTCTGGGGCTGGAAAGGATGATTAGCAAAGGTGTTAGAGGAGAATTAAATGGAGTATTCTGCGGTGCCTCTCTAAGCTGCTGAAGAGCCGATTAGCAGGAGGCATTGATCTCCTGGTTCAGAGATCTTCTAAAGAGTGAGATGGAAAAATAATAGGAGGGAGGAGGGGAAAAGCTAATTAACACTTCCAGGGTAGCAAGCTCTCCATGTGGAGCTCGTATTAACAGACTTGATAGAAGGTGCCCTGGCCAGCAGAGTAAGCGGTATTTGCTCACCCAGTGGGTGTCCTCGAGCGGCGAGGGGGAAGCCGAGCGGGAAGGAGCTGGGGGACAGGATGGGTGCGGAGGGAGGGGAGATGACAGCATTGGCACCCCGTCTCAGGTCACCGCTGTCCCCACCGGCTCAGGACCGGACCGCAGCATCGTGCTGCAGGCTGCCCTCGCGCAAGGAGCCTCTGGCCACGGCGGCTGCCTTCGCTCCGGCTTTGTAAGATCGAAACACAAAGGGAAGCAGGAAGCTGAAGACACGCTCCCTGCATCCCAGCTAGTTATCCTGCCCCCCGGCTAGCAGCTATTTTGGGATGACACTAACGTTATGTTGGCTCACACACAGAGTGCTCTGTGTAAACCCGCCGTGTGGCCAGGGCTTCACCCCCGCGAAGAAGAGGGAAATGATCTGAAAGCACGGGAAGCATTTCGGCGGAGCAGGGAAAATCACAGGAATAAACTTTCAAGGTCCATCAGGTAGTTTGATCTGTTTACATTTAATAGTCCATTTCTCTATGCGTGCCAAGTGCAAGCCCCTAATCCCTGCTCAGTAATTACCAACATTAGAGGACCAGAGCACAGTTTTAACCATTCGCGCTAGCTAATGCATGCACAACAATTTCCCTAACCCTCTCCGCGCCATGATATTAAGGACAGGCAGATACCTTCAAGCTCTCTGTTCGCGATGATTGCCCTACAAACACATCAGGGAAGGAGAAAGAGGTTGGTTGGGGGCAAAGGGACATTTTATTTGATAAAATCATAGACAGCAGTGCATCCTGCAGAGGAAGAATCTCCGAGACATAAATGTCAGGTTTATGAACAATTGAGCTGCTCTGTGCTTGCCCGAAATTGCTCTTTAAGGTCAGTGCTGCAAGCGTTCCCTTGAGCAAAAGGACTGCGGGACGAGGGCCAAGCGGAGAATGGCGGCTCTCCCGTCACGAAAGCGGGACCAAGACAGGGCGCTGGGGTGAGGAGCCGTGGCTTGCGGTGTGGCTGCCCACACGACCCCAGACGTGCACGCGTACCGCCTTTTGGGGAAAAGCCTTGGGGACAGAAGGAGCATCGCTGCCTCCAGCCCGCTGCCTGCTGAGCCCCGCGCTGGCACTCTGGGAAAGCATCGACTCCGCTCGCAGAAATACAGATTTACCTGTGTGGCCCCAGCACTCGGATCGCTTGTGCCAAGATGCTTCACTTCACCTCGGTCTCAAAGTGCACGGGATGCAGATGTACCCTTCTCCTGACCGAGGGCTGGGGTCCCTCATCGCCCTGAGAGCGCATCCTCTGTGCAAATGAGTCTTATTTTGCCAGCTGATACCCGTATCAGAATTCGGTAAAGGAAGGCTGGGAGCCCGCAGCTGAGCCAAGGGCGAGCTCCAGCCTATTCGGAGAAGACAACGGGCTGAGCGCACTCCAGGGGCACATAAATCTCAAGGAAACACCATCCAGATAGGCTTATCCAGTTTAGCAAATGGGCTGGCTGAGGGCAGAGGGGCCGGGGGCAGCGGAGGAGTGAGCCGTCAATAACACCAAGAGCCTGCTTTAGACTTTAAATTTGAGATTTGAGAATGAGAAACCCTGGCAACAGCCGTAAATCCTCTGGCGCACCCTCGGGTGCCGAAAGGGCTCCCACAAGACGCCCAGCTTCGCAGCGACACACTCAGGGTCAACTGGCTTGTCCTAAACCAGGCATGATGACAGGAGGACTGAGCCTATAGCCACAGACCCCGGGATGCCTGCCCTCCAGGGAGGACACCCCACGAGGGGACCCATAGGGCACTGGAAAGCAGCTCAGGGCGTAAATCAGAGCAAGAAGGAGCCAGGGAACTAATCTTGCAAAGGTTACAGCAAACAGCCTTGATAGGAAGCAGGAAGGATGATCACTAACGCAAGTTGTTTTATATTCCTCCGGGTTGTTACAATGGGGCCTTGATGGGCCATATGGTCTTGTCTTGACCCTTAAATCATCTTATGCCCTTCTAACAGCAGCGATCGCTGTTGCTGGCTTCCATTCCTTGTTATTCTTGGCACTGGGAGGCTGGGATTGCGAGGCAGCTCAACCCCGTAATGAGATGCATCAGATGGAGACCATCTGGAAGGAGCATCCAACTTTAACCTTGAGGGCTACTTGGAAAAGGACCTTCAGCCAGCAAAAGCCGCCTTCCCGCCGACAAACAGCCCTCTCTCGAATGCTTCCTGCAACATGCCGGAGTCTTGGGAGCAGTCAACCTCTGAAGAGCTCAGCACTAAGCCTCCCACGCTTGATGTCTACAGGACGGGTTGTCCATCTGCTCCCTGCCAAGCCACCGTGTCCTCGCGTGGTGGGAAAGCGGTCAAGCAGGGCCAGAAAAGCGACTGCGGGCACTCGGGGGAAGCGGGGCAGCAGACAGCCAGGCGGGTCGCAGCCGGAATAAATCAATTAACCAACATTTCTCATCCGAAAAGGCAGGAAGGAACTTGGAGGAAGATCCAGCTCTGATTGGGGAGCTGCAGGGGACGGCTCTGTCCTCTAGCATTTTGGACCTTCCTTGCCTTTCCCTTCACCTCTTGCTCCCAATTTCCATTCGCTGATAGCCAATCCTTTGCATTTCCATATTACCATCTATTTAAGGGCTCTCCACACATCTGACAGATACCGCTGACAAATCTTGCCCAGCCACACCAAAGGAGATAAACTTTGCTGCTAGCGGAAAACTCATTTTCCAAACAACTCCGAGGCTTCTGTCTTTCTTTGCATGCCGATTAGGAAAGAAACCCATAAAAATGGGAAAAAATCTTCACACCACGAGTTTCTGAGACGAGAACCTGCTCTGGGTGGATCAAAACATTTCTCGTCAATGTGGTCTTGCTTCTGGGGGCAAAAAAGCAGGAGGGATTTGCACCACTAGCCTTAGGACCCCAATTTCACGGAGCAAAGCCCAAAAACACCTCTAAGCCTGCACTGAAAGCCTAGGAAAATCTGTTACTTCAACCGCCTGCTTAAGCGCTTTTCTCAATTGTGCCTTTGTTCTTTCTATTTTTTAATTAAGACCGAAAGGCCGAGGCTGTAAAAAGAGGCACTGGGAAGCTGCGTGCACGGGAAGAGGGAAAGTTCATTTGAATGGAAATTGAGAAGCCAAATCCTCCAAAAGGCTTTCAAAAGCCCACCTTAAACGATTTTCTTTGTTGTCTGGTGGGTTACACACCTCGTGGGAGCTGGGATATGTGTCCTGAAATGCCTCTGCAGATCTCCCCAAAGGCTGCTCCCGATAGCACGGCGGCACACGGGCGGGTTTTTTGGCAAGGAGCTTGTGCCAGAGCCAAACTGGACACAAGAGGAGAGCGCGAGGGAGAGCCATACACGCCGACGCATCCCCGGCGCCTTCGTTGCCTCTCAAAAAGGCAGGGTTTTGCTGACAAAGAAATCTTAACCAGCCTAAGTACATCCCTGCGGCCTGACCCCAGACGCTGCTTGAAATTATTCGAGAAGGATCAGGCAAATCGTTTCATATAAAACGTCCCCCCGAGACGCGCCGAGAAAAAAAGATTAATTTAAAAAAAATAATAGAAAAGAGCAGCACTTAGGCACAGAGAGGTCGTGACAGAAATAGCAACACGAAAGGGCTTCGGGAGGGTGAGCTGTTCTTCCCACCGAGGATGACCGGAGGGCACAGCGTGAGCTGTGCGAGCTGCACAGCCAGCTCTGCCGATGGCAAACATCACCGTCTCCAGGTGGAAGGATTCATTCCCAGCCGCGGACCTCTGCTGTCCAGCCAGGCTGGCCAGCGTGAATCATCCACGCACCCGATCTCAATTTAACGTCTGACTGTCCAAAGCAGATGCCAACGGATACCGAGGCCCCGGGGCGGGCTCGAGCTTGCCGTCCACACAACATCTCTAGAAGAAACCCAGCAGGCTCAGAGAGGGCAACGCTTCCCATATCCTCCTCAAAACATCTACAAACTCTTAACTTCCCCGGCCATGGCTGGACAGCAAACAAGATGAGGGTGCCGTCAGATGAGTTTGCTCCCACCCCTGGGGCTCACAGGGTGATAATTTCCTATTTTGCCCTTTATAAATCTATCAGACACCGTGCCCGGTGACCCAAGTTGGCTTCTTGGGGAGGGAAAAGCCTCTCCCTGTACAGCTGGCCAGCTCATAAATGTCCACTAAAGAAGATTTAAACCTTTCTCCAAAGTGCTTGGTGCTGGTCAAGACCTCAGAAGAGGACACTGCAGCTTCTCCACTGCACAAAGTCACCTCTTGATGCTCTTCAGGCCCAAACCAGGTCAAGAACGGCTGCAAAGCTCCTCACACCTGCTCTCTGGCCCTGAGAAGGTTCCGTGGGTGGTGCAAAGCGGCTGGGACTTCGCAACCTTTGCTGCTTGTGTTTCCCTTCCCGCTGTCAGCATCCCTCTCCCCCGGCGCGGGATGAAGGTGCCTTCGGCGAACGCGGGATGTAGCGTTGATAACACCAAGCCACACAGGGAGCGTGCGAGCCACCCCGCTGTGTTATTAATACATGAACTTTGCCACCGCCCTCCCACGCTGCCTGCTGATTTTTATACCATACTGCATAATTAATCTGTCAACATTCTGTGACGAGGTATAAATATTAATAATACGATCACACAGTTGGCTGTTCCTTTTAAAATTCAAACTCTGCGAAGATAAATCGCGCACTTAATCTTAGCAAGCTTTGAAGAGTGTATTAAAAAGGAAGAAAAAAAATAATAAAAAAAAAGAGGACACATTTGATTTTGCAACAGGATTGCCTGCTTTTACCTGGATTTGCCCTCCCTTTATCTCGGCCTCTCCCCCACAGATACGAGTGCGATAGTAGCATTTGCTCAAATTTTGGCTGCACCGACTTTGCCGGAGCGACAGCGGGGAGAGGGGGTGAGTGAAAAGGAACCGGCGTGCAAGATCTCCCTCCCCAGCCAAAGTTAGAACCAAAGCACGGGGCTGCGTGGTGGGAACCAGCTGTGCCCAGGGAAGAGGGTCCTTTGCTGGGTTAGGTCCTCCCAATAGCCCCGCACGGATACAGCTGGGAAATAAAGCCAGAAAGGGCTTTAGAAATCCCATCAAGCCATGTCCGAAGGGCAAAGAACAGAGGGGAAGAGCGCATCCCCGCAGTTCTGTAGCTGCTTCCAGTGCCACCCTGAAGACCAGAGGTGGACGTTAAGGCTGGGGTAACCAGCTGAGCCTACGGGAATGGGAAGCTGAAAGCACCACCAGCTTCGCAAATGCCTTTAAAAACACAACTCGAGAGGCCCCGCTGCAGCTCGACACTTTGGCAAGTGCCGGTCTTGAAACACACAAGACGCCCAAGGTAGCACACACGGTTTCTGAGCGCTTTGCCACGCGCGCAACCTCACAAGCCCTTCCTTAGACGGAAGGACGCTAAGTCTCCTGCCTGAAGAAAGCCTGCGGTACAGTCCGCAACAGAGGTCTCCGAGGCGGCACTCCAGACAAGCATCCCCCAGTGCCTCCATGGCTCCCCAGCCCCAGCTCTGACTGGTAAGCTCTGTATACGGAGAAGTCCCCTCAGCCTTCGCAGGAGCAACTTTCCTCTTCGTTCCGAGCTGCAAGAATACGCTCAATAACGCTCGCTGCCCACCTTGCTCCGGCCTTGCCACCCCAAGACTTCTGCACCACGCTACTTTCCACCTATTATTCATCTCCAGTTGAGCTGTTGCCTCTTCCTGAGCTTTTTCTGCTCCCCGAGACTAAAAAAGTGCACTCTGCCCATAATGCACGTAACACCTCGTGAGCCATGGGGGCTCCTTTCTTCTCAATGCCCATTTTGTCCCAGCTCAGGTGCTCTATCTAACCCCGCTTTAGTTTCTAAAAGCGCAGGACAGGGAGGAAAAATCATACTACCGGCCTGCCTCTGCAATGCAAATAAGGCAAAGTGATGGCAAACTCTTCCCTCAACACTCCAGTCACTTTGTTTTAAGGAGTACTGAAATGAAAGGGATACTTTAGATTAAAAGATTTGTTTAATGGTCTGATTAATTCATTCCAAACAGGCAGAGACTGTTCTGAGGATCTCCGTTAGCTCTTAACCTTTCCAGCTTGGGTATTTTTTTGTGTATAAGCGAGGATGTGTTTTAATTTAATATTCGGCGCCTGCTGTGCTCTCTCTGGGTTGGATCACATGGCTTTTCTTCTCCACACGGAGAGGGGACCAAATGCTTCTTAAAATAAACAGAGAGAAGCTGGTAAACAAGGAGGGCAAAAGCGGGAGGGCTCACCTGATGGCCCGCACGCGCCACGGGCAATTACCCCATTCACCCTGGTTCAGTTCACAAAATTAATTAGCACTAAACGCTGCTGGTCCATATTATTTATGAGCTAATGAGCAGGAGAAGCTGCAACTCCAAAGGTGAGCGCACCAGGTGGCCAGAAGCAAGTTTCCAGCCCCTCAGCCCCTTCAGCCTCCCAGGGGAGGGAGAGGACCCCAACCCTGTGATCCCAACGAGACGCCCCACGGAGCCAGGAACAGGGCTGGGACTTGGAGAGTGGAGGTTTCAGGAAGGAGAGCTCGCCTGCCAAGGCGAGGAGAACGTCAGGGCACAAGGAGAAGCTGTGATGTTGCTCCTGGGTTTTTGGAGACCTGGATCAAAGAGCAAGGGGTCTACGGGCTGCCCCATGCCTGGTCTTCACGGGCTCCATATAGCAGCTACACCTACACCCTGGAGGACACAAGGTCCTTGGGCCACCTCAGTGCCCGTGTGCCCTTGGGGACATGCAGGGCCAGGGGTCCTGTTGCCCTCAGCTGCACCAGTACCCCTGGTGCCTTCTGCTCCTCTAAGGACACCTGAGGAATGACCAGCATCAGGCGTGGGCACGCACCACGACAAGATGGATGGTTTCCAGGATGGGCACATGGGCTAGACACAATGGAGGTTCAGCTGCCAGTTGGCAAAGGCCATCTCTCTAATGGCTGTCACTGTCATACGGAAATTCAGGGAGGCCCATCACGTCATACCTGTCTCCCGCAGGGTTTGAGCTGCTTCCCTTTCCCTCTCTTCTCTCAAGCTACGAAGACAGATTCCTCCTGCGACTGAAACATACGGCCACTTTGTCAGGAGGAGAAGGGATAGTGACAAACAGCCGCGTTAGCATGGCGGGTGAGCGCGAACCGCTCACACCAAGCCCCGGATCAGACACACGCAACGTCTTGCCCCTTGCTACCGCTGCTCCCGTCCCCGGCTGGCTGACCACCCCACAGCCCCAGGCTCGGGGACACGCCGTGTGGCATCACTCCCGGGGAAAAACAAGCTCAGCAGAGTGACGGGGAGATGGTCCCCAGGCACTGCTCAAGCAGCAGGCTGGGAGAAGCCAAAGAGGCGTTGAATTTCCACCTGACGCGCTATCACTTACGCAAGATCACAGCTTCTGCTCTTGCTTTCACTCGTCCCCCTCCTCTAGGACTGCGGAGAAATATCACCGCTCACTTCAAGTGAGGCAGAAAGTTCAGCCATGGCATCTGCTAAGAGTACTCCACGTCTAGTGCTCATCTCTTACGCAAGCCTCTAACCGCGGGCTGCTCCATGCCTCGCCACCTCCCCAGCCGGAGAGGCGGCTCTGCTCCGGTCCGATGGAACTGCAAGGGGTTCACACCCAGACAGGGAGCGAGGGGTAATTAGAGGCTCCATTAATGCGAAGGGGGCCAATTCTGGGTTGCATGGACAACCTTCGACGTGGCAGGATGGGAGTGCTCAGATGGCAATGCCATCCCTCTTTCAGCCCAGGCATTTGCTCAGAGCTCCCTTGAACACGGCGTTATTTCTGTGTCCAGCCAACTACGCGTGCTGCAATTAATTTCATCCCATCGGTCGATCTTTGCCTGTTTTACTGACAGTCCACCAGCCCAGACACTGTGTTATTCCCCCCCATACAATTCTGACATCTACAAATAAAACAAAAGCCAAAAAATCTGCTGCCCAGCCAGAAAATAATTTTACTTTATTCGTCTGTTTATTATTTTTCACCCCATACGCTCACAATTTTTTTTTTTTCTATTTTGCTGATTAACAAGCAGGGGGAAGGGGGAAATCACATTCTAGAGTTTTTGCTTCCATACGCCTTTTTCCCTTTTTTTAGCACAGAACAGATGTTTCACACATCAGTGTCTCTCTTGACAAAGGCGACCTTTTTCTGTTGGGGAAAAGATGCTCCAAAGGAAATTCTCCTCCGAGCTCTAGTCCCAGATTTCTTCAGCTTTCCTGCGGCTCTTCCCATGCCTCCAGCTAAAGCACAAGAGAGAGCGGGTCCTCCGGGCTATCCCAGTACACCGGCCTGTCTGGAGCCGTCACCCAGCCTTGTGCATTGCCTTCAGGGCACTGTCTACAAAAATGGCACAATAATGGAAATTGCCATTAACAGGAGCACATAACTTTCATTAATTTCAGCTGTGACCATCCCA
Organism: Phaethon lepturus; assembly: GCF_000687285.1. NCBI lineage: Eukaryota > Metazoa > Chordata > Aves > Phaethontiformes > Phaethontidae > Phaethon > Phaethon lepturus. The sequence goes on from NW_010515871.1 coordinate 16,283, forward strand.
TAAGGTAAAAGGAGTCCACAATCAAAGACATAATGCGGCGTCAGACCTACAGGAGGATGTAGCTCCACTCAAACCCTATGGACATAACCGCATTTAGACTCCACTGAAGACACAAAACCCCAAATGCCAGTTAGTGATTGCAGTCACTAGCTGGCCATTATGGCCTTGACACAGGGCAAGGAGAAAGGAGGTCCCTTCAGCCATCTCTTCAGAGCGGCATCACAGTCAAAATGGTACAAGCCCAGGGCTCGGCGCCAGGACATCTGGCTATTTTTTGGCTCGCCATAGCTACTGCGCTTGTTTTCTCCCCGTGCCTCAATTGACTCACGTGAAAAATGGGGATGGTAGTAGCCAGCTAACGGTGGCAATCTTTGAAATATTAGCTCTGCTAAAACAGGTGAGCTGTCTCAGCTTACAGAATTGACCCTGCTAGCATTGCCAGAGACCAATTTTTTTTTTTCCCTGGCCTTAACGATAAATCACCAGCTCATCTCTGCTCTGTGCTAGTCAGGGAATCAGGCTAGTGGTCAACTAGCCGTGCTTTGGCAAATCCCCCCACAAGCACGAAATACGAAATATTGCAGCACTAGGAGATGGAGGAGAGGACTGGGGCTCACACTGCCTCTTCTTGCTTCCCTATATGAGGAGGACCACACGCTTGAAGAGAAAAGCAAATAAGCCTCTCGCTACAGATGAAGAACAAAGGAGCACACCTCATGTGTATGAGGGGACTTCAAAACTCCAGAGCCCGTTCTTGCCCGAGCCAGTGGCACAAACTGGTCTCACAAGTATTAAAGGACGGCTGGCACTACGTGTTTGGCCAAGACTCCCCAGGCATGAAACCTCAGGAGCATTTTCACGCCATTGCCTCAAGCGGAGCCACCCTCAGCATCCCGCTCCCCGGCACTTCCTCGCTCCGTACCCAACGCTTTGGATACGCGTCTCCTCCAGAGCCACCGCGATAGGTGCTGGCACCAACCCCTTCCGCAGGACGAGATAATGTGCATTATTTGCTAAAATAAGTTTGACATTAATTAGCAGGAATCTCGCTGGCAAAGCCTCACGCTGCGCAGCAGATGTGATGCGGGCTCACAGCTCCTTCCCTCCCTGCCGGCTGGTGGTTGCGGGGGGAAGAGCTGGAGTCATGGAGTTTGTGTGACGCGTCCAGGAAGACTGCGTCAAGAGGCACTGTCACCATTGGTGCCAAGCCGAGACGTCCTCCCAGCAGCAGGCTGGATGCGTTTTAAAAGAGACAGGCTGGGAAAGAGACGGATGTCACCCGTGATAGACAAGGCAGGGGTAGGGGACGGCTGGCACCGGCGCTCTCCGCTCCCCCCGGGAAAAGCCGGCTTGGGACACAGTCATTTGCTGTCCTCCAGAAAGCAGGTAGCGAGCGGTCGAAGCACTCGTCTGAAAGCGCTTGTTCTCCCCCGAACATCCGCTTCAGATTCAAGCCAGGCAGCTCAATTCCTCATCCTCTGTGCTCGATAAACCCCGGTCCATAAAATTTATTGCATGCTTCTAGATGACAACTGCAGGAAAAAAAACCCCAACGCTGGAGTCGCGTCTCGTGTAGACAGCCTTTACAGATGGCATTGCCACGGCTGATTTACATGAGACAAGAGGCAGGCCAAACCTGAGCACCGTGAAAAATCCCATACCTGGGTGTGAAGAAACCCCTTCCTCTCCATGGCCCCAGCTTGCTTGCACGCTCGTTGGGACAAGGGCCCTACTCCACAGGTCAGCTACAGCGTCCAGGGACTTCGGAGAACCAGAGCTCGCTCGCAGCCACCCGCACCAGGCTGTATGTTACTACGGAACCCACGTCCATCCGTGTGAATTGTACATAACGGACACAGCACAGGGCAGCAGGAGCACAGCGATGGCAGGAAACCTCTCTTCGAGGCCAGGAATGCTGCTGCAGGACCTGCTGCTACCTTTCCTATATCGACCTTACAAAGGAGTTTGGTCCTCCTGCGCTACACATGAGCAAAGCCACAAGAGAGGATGGTGAGCCCCGGGGAAAGCGTGTGGTCTCTCTGTGTCCAAGGAAGAGGAGGTAAGAGAGGTGCTGCTGATGGTACGAGACAGAATAAAACCGAGCATCCGCCGACCCTGAAGAAAAGGGCAAGGGCTCGAGACGACCGGGATGTCTGCAGCACAGGACAAGGCACGGACAGGTCTAGTGCGCCGGGGGGAGCAGGGAGCCAAACCATAAGGGCTGTAGAAGGTCAGCACTGAGGGATGCGGTACCGACGTACTGGGAGACATGGTCCCTTCCCTCCCATCCGCACCAAAATCACCGCGGCCACGGAAGCGAGGGCCGTGCGAGCAGAACGACGTCTCTGCCGCGCTCTGTCCTCCCCTGAAAGCTTATTAACTAACAACAGGGGAGAAACACTGCAACATCGAAGTTCAGAGCAGACAAGGACCCGAATCGCACAGCGTCTCTACGTGAGCTGAGCTGACCACAAAGCGGTCTCCGGCAGACTGGGTGGGAGTCAGGGGGGTGGTGGCCTCCTGAATCCATCCTCACCCTTTCCTCCTCCATGGCCAAGGGGCTCAGGGGCTGGGACAGCAGGTAGGCAGGAGGAGAGGGGGGAAAAAAAGGAAAAAATCCAGAACAAGCCACACCATGGTGAATGGAGTGGAAAGATTTCTGAAGGAGCCGTGTTTGCCACATTAAAATGAGTGAAAGGCAGGCGCGGGCGCTTCCCTGCCTGTCAAGTGCGTTTGTCTCTCGTCCCAGGAATTTTCATTATTCATTATTCGCCTGGCATGGACAGCAACAGGAGCGCGAGGCTCTGTCTAATCCCCACCTGATAATGTATTTCTGATAAGCATGACGGAGCCAACGCTACCGACCGGATTCACATTTCCAGCGGATAAAGTACCATTTACAGGAGGCAGGCACTGTGAATTTAGATTGGGGAGACAAGGGGAGGTGCGGGCTGACGGGTCCCAGGGGCTCAAGGGAAGAGCAGCAAAGTGGGTCTGGGGACAGAGGCGACATCCACGTTGCTGCCTTGCCATCCAGTGGCAAGGATGCACGCATGTAATTAATATTACACGTGACCCAACTGAGGACAAATCAGCAGCAAAGACACGGGAAGAGTCTTGGGTTGACTCTTGTCTCATCCAACCTGGGTCTCCCGTCTACGGTAGAGTTCAAAACAGCAGAGGCAAAAAAAAAAACCCACCCCTGAGACACAATTCAGAGCTCCAGAAGTGCATCGCGCTCGGAGAGAGAGCTAATTCAGCGGCTGCCTAGGGTCCATGTCCACTAGCAATTATCATGCCTCAGATCAACCTCATTGACTCCAATACTACCGCGGTACAAAGCTACAGCAATGGGCCATTAATATTTATCAGGCTTCATACGAGGAAAAATGGCTTGTATGATATGTTCTGTGTAATTTATGTCATGTATTTTAACAGTGGGTCATGGCAGAAGCCAGATAACAATAACCTTGTCAACTAGCAGGATTTATAGCCTGGTTAAGATACATATAAAGGTAGCCGTATTATTGCAACCCATAAGTATTTCAAGTGTGAAAACCCTAAAGAAGAGGCATAGGTGCCAGAGGGCTAAAACTATGGCTATTTGAGAGAGAGAGAGAGAGAAAGAGAGAGGGAATTTAGGTCAAGTATAAATATGGAAAAAGTTCTTGATGCCAAGATCTACAGAGCTGTGCAACCATCTCCTGGGAGGAAGGAGGAGATGCTCCATTGTTTTCGACAGTTCAAACTAGACGGGATGGAGGGCTAAATATTACATATGGTAGAGAGGAGCTTATGCGCTAGCGAGAGGATAGACTAAAATACAACCCCACTATGAAAAGTGGCAACAGGAAGATGATGCAGCCTTTCCATCCTATTCCACAAAGCAGCTCCCCAAACATATTCGGAGCCGAATCTGCTGATTTTGGATGACACAGGCAAGTTTGTAATGCTTTCTGCTCCTGTCAGCCCCGCAGAGTTGATGCAGCCAGGAAGGAGGGAGCTGGAGCCTCCCCTGACTGCTGCATGATGAACGGCGTTATTGCCGTCCGGAGTACCGGCTCTGCAATGCCACGAGAGACAGGGAGGCTGCGTGGGTATGGACGAGGACAGTATTTCAGCTGGAAGAGCCCAGCTTGGCTTTTAGACCCCAACCTGGGCTGGTAGAAAATCTTTTTTAACTCATCAAGAGCCAAAACGTAAACCTGCTGAGGCTCTGGGAAGGCGGCGCGTAAATACTGGACTCGGTCTCCCTGGCAGATGGGGAACACGCCTGGAGAGCCCAAGATTCAGTTGCTAACGGCGGTCATTACAACAAGACACGTCAGCACATCGGGTCTCAGTCTGAAGCCAAGAGGCACACACGGATTTATTTACCCACGCCGAGGCTCTAGCCTTTCTGCGCCTATCGCCTAACGACCTTTGCGGATCTGGGATCTCCGTGCAAATGCCAAGGACCAGCTCCTCCAGGAAAAGGGGAGATGAAGACTGGCTGAAGAAGACAAGAGCATCCCTGCAAGTCCTGCAGAGCTCACGGCAGCCGCAGAAGCACCATATAACTCCCTCCACGCAGCGATCATAACTTTGCAACAGCAGCTCTTTAACTGCTTCCCTCACTAACAAGCTGCTCTTGTTTTCATGTTTTGGAATGGCTTAATCCTGTATATGATAACATCCCCAACAAGCGAGTGCATTAAACTGTGACAGCTTTTCACTGGCCTAAGCAATTGCATTGCGAAAACGCCATTAGCGTCTCTCTCTTCTTCATCTAATCCCCCCATCCCCTCCCTCCGCCTTTTCCCTGGCCAGTAAGAGCTATGCTCAATACCACTATTAAATTACCCTTAGAAATACGCTCCTCAAAGAAAATCAATGCACATGTGTTTTAACACTTGTCACAAATAGATCAACTGGGCAATCAAACATATATTATTCCACCCGAGGTTTAAATAAATAAAAGGGCCACATGTTGATGGCGTGCTCCCGCGGCTAGTGCTCCTCCCGGGCGGCTGCCGTGCCCGACGCTGCTCTCCGCTCCACCCAAATCTGCTCCCAGAGTGACGCCACATGCGCAGCACCGCCGTGAAAAAGGCACAAGGGGGAAGGGCCAAGCCCCAGCGCACCAGCGCTCGCTGCACCCGCTTTTGCAGCGATGCTAACGTACGCGCCCTGAAGTTTGGGAGCATCAGGCTGCTGCATGGGCTCGCTTGGCTTGTGTTTCAAACTCTTCTTCCCGTTCCCTTCCTGAGGCCATCACTTACTGCTCCGGGTGCCAGTGGGACGATTCTCCCCAGGAGCACGTTTCGGCGTCTCTGTATAAAGGGCCATCGCTGACGGTTTGTACGGGGAACACGCACACAGGTCTAAAGTGCCTGATAGATACATTGTGCGCCTTGAAATCTATTCCTACTGTGAAGACATTTGCTGCGACTATTTTTACTTCAACATCATTTTCTCCCTCTTTTTTTTTTTTTTACACCCACCCTTCCTCTTCTTTCCTTGGTCAAATTGGGACAGAGAGGGATTTCTTGCCGACTAATTAAAGCCCCACATGTTAATGAACTCCCAACACGTTACTGCCTCAAAGTGTCTGCAGCCCCACAGGAAATTAATAAGAGCTTTAATCACGAAGAGACTTGAAAGGTCAGTGCCTGCTATGGGTCTCCAAACACAGAATGCAACAGAATCATATCATATTTTAAAAACACCCCGCTGAGAAGCCGAGGGGCTGAGGCCAGAGACAAAATAACAAGCAGAAAATAAGAGGTGCGGCTGCCGTCATGGGCTGAGGGAAAAAGGGGACAGGGGAGGCTGTAATTACACGCTCTGCCTTTGTCTTCTATTTAATCTACCCTACCTTTGTTACTTCTTTTTTTTCCCAGTGCAAGGCCAGATTACACGTGATCGATCTGCTTGAGAGTAACCCTTTACCAACCTACCTGATGGCTCATCTCGTGACCTTCCTCTCCATCTGCTTGCTAAACGAGCTCTCCCCTGTTTTCCCTTCCCGGCCATTTGAGTGCATATTCCTAAAGCTCCTTTCAAGATATTAGGAGGTACATAGATAAATTGATATTGTAAGTAGACGTTCCAGATGGACCAATTATTGAATTAATCCATAATTCCTACCCGGCTACAGTAGCTAGTTATTTACAGCAGTCACCAAAGCACAGACATCACCTATTCATTCCGCAGCGCAGTATCAAAGCGCATCACTGCAAGCACCAGCTCTACGAGGTATTTTTAGCCCAACGCGGCTGAAAGTCCAGTGCTCGGTCTTCAGCTTGAGGAACATCTCCACGTAGAGGTGCAAACTCAGGAGGACAGCTTGGAGAGAGTGCTTCTGGGGCCGGACAGCGCAGCCCCAATTAGCAAATGGAATGGGGTGATGTTTCCACGTGCCTGTTCCCGGCACAACCTTCAGCCTGTCATGGGTTTTACTATCCAGTCCAACAGGAACACCTAGAGAAACTATCTGTAGGTCACAGCTATGAATCCAGACCTGGTCCGGAGACGGAAAGTTGTCCACAGTACAGCAGACAACGGACTGATGCTCAACGCACAAGTCAGGAAGGCCTCAACCTTCCCAACCTGGCTGAACCAAGCTAAAGCCCCTTCTTGGCCGTTCGCTTGAGGACCCACAAAGGGAAGACACACGAGGAAAATATTACTGTGTTTGAGCTTCACATCCACATGCGGCTCCTCCTCGCCTTCCCAAAGCCCTCTGAGAGGCTCTGGCAGCTCTTCCCTCCCCTCCTGCTCTCCCCAATCTCTCTGAACCTCCCAATGATGTGATTTCCTACCTGATTGATTGTAAAAGCTTCAGCTACTCTAATCACAGATCAATGGCCCGCTCCGTGGAGACAAAATCATCCTCGGTGGTGTTTATCATGCCTGCAAGTTTCTGCTGTCCTCCTCTCGCTCCTTTACCTCTTTAACCCCTTGCTGGCTGCAGTCTCCAGTTGCTCTCGCATGGGGCACTCCTCGGGAACGGCTGAGGAGGAAAGCAATTCCCCCAGGATGTACAAGCGACTGCTCCCAGCACCCTCACAAGCATTATTTTCTCCATAAACCTCTGGTCCTGCCTTGAAGAGGAGCTTTTTGACTCCCGCCCCCAACCTCTACAAGCTGGTTGCAATCCCAGTACCAAGAAAGAACGAGGCCAGAAAGAAGTCCAAGCAGAAACCAAACTTCCCTGCAAGTTGGAAGAAGGCCCAAGGGGAGCAGGAAAATTGAGCATCCAAACCTAAGAGCCGAGTCCGGCTGAGCCATGGGCCAAAGCAAGCTCCTGCAAGGCCCATACCCAAAAGCGAGGGGTCAGACCCAACACGTCACTGCTCCGGCCCATCTCCAGAGCGCCTTCAAAGAGCTTGACGCTCCAGAGGCCTTTCCATCTCCAGGTTTACGAGCTAAATCCCGGGAGGGACGGAGCCCCCAGCGCTACTGCCGAGGCTCAAACAAAGACTTGGCAACGCATAGCCCAGGAGAAAACCCAGCGCTGCAACGACATCAGATACACGCTTCAGACGTCCTCCCGCTCGCAGGCACACAGCAAGCGCTTCTTCCGCCAAGTTCAAAGACTCTTCCCTTTGGGCAGGTTATAATTGAGCACCGTGACGTTACTCGCGCCGACGCCGGCCGCTCTCAGAGACGCAGCGCCGGGTGAGACCCATCATCGCTGCTGTTTCTCTCCGGCAATTCCTCGGTCTCACTGTGACTTGCGGCTCCTTATCCCCTCTTGGGATTTGGCCCCATCTACAGAGATAATTGGAAACACACCCTCCGCATCCTCCTCCTGTCAGGAGCCAGCTGTCTGATGCTTTAAAGGCAATCTCCCTGTTTTCCTCCCTCCCTGCTCCCCACAAAAGCCTCTGCTGAGATCCTGGCGAGACGAGTGCCATGGGGAGCGGGAGGAGACAGTCCCGCTCCCTTCCCAAATAACTCATCCTCTGCAGGCCAGCCTCAGCTTCCCCTTTAATTTCCAGCCAGATTTCATCTGACAGCGCTTTAGAAAGCGGTATGAGAAATCACCGTCGGAGCAATAATACGATTACAGTCCCTCAACGGCCATAGCTGAGGATGCAATAACTGCACGCGCCACTCACCTCTGCCTTCGGCCTCGCCACGACCCATCCTCCTCCGAGCCACCCCCGTTCCCACGCTGCCTGCTGCCCCCCAATCCTCACTCTTGCTGTCTTTTTACTGTATTTTATTATACGCCGGCTGCACCAGGAGAGGGAAGGAGCACCCAAACCCATGGGAGATGCAGACAGCAAACTTTGCTGGCAAGAGCCAGTCCCCCCACAGCGAGCATCCCTCTCTCCCTGCGACGGGGGATGTCTTCCCTTTCCTGCCGCCGGCACCGACGTTGAGCTCCCAAAGAACCGGGATATATATACACACACACACAGAGATACATATATATACATATGTAAAAAGAAGAACGACCCGCTTAATGAGCTCTGATACCCTCCTTGTAAAGAGTGGGAAATTATCTGTGAGTCTAGGAATATCTTCATTAAAAATGCATTTAGCTGTGGAGCGCTCCGAAAGAGAGACCTGTAATACATGAAAGATTAGCCCCAGATTGCTGATTGGGCTCTTTCACATCGTTATGGTAATTAGGCTCGCGCAGGCTGTTGTGCTGACTCCGACACTTTGCTGGGCTCGCCTTTGTCTGGGATTT
>NW_010515871.1:25025-29890 GCF_000687285.1 Phaethon lepturus
AGGAGCGGGCACCGCCTCGGCTCATCAACATGCCAAGCGCGGCGACCCGGTTCACCCGCGCTCCCCGGCTGCTCTGCCAACCCCGGCCCTGCCTCGCACGGAGGAGAGAGAAGAAATTAATGGTAATTACGAGGTGTGAGTGGATATTACAGCTCTCAATCTGATTGCCACCGAAACCAAATAAAAATGCAACTTAATCAGCCGATTATTAAAGCGGGGAATAAACAAACGGCGACGCGCCCTCGTCCTTCCCAGCGCGCTGCCCTGCTCCTGCCTGTGGACCGGGGCGAGCCCGGCTGGGGCATGCCTCCGGCAGACAAACCTTGCTCCGGGCTGGTTGGGGTCGAGGGTTTTTTTGCCCTCTCCGTGTCATTTCAAAGGGAAATCCTGCTCAGCCCGTCCAGCCTGCGGAGCTGGAGCGAGAAAGGCGTGCTTCGGACGAGGTGTGAGGGGAAAGGAAAATGCTCCGAAGGTTTCCAGGGCTAATGATTGCGGTTCTCAACAAGTCTCACGGCTCAACCCTTGTTGTGAAGTACTACTTTAGCTTTCCTGAGCTGGCCCTCTCCGTGTCATTTCAAAGGGAAATCCTGCTCAGCCCGTCCAGCCTGCGGAGCTGGAGCGAGAAAGGCGTGCTTCGGACGAGGTGTGAGGGGAAAGGAAAATGCTCCGAAGGTTTCCAGGGCTAATGATTGCGGTTCTCAACAAGTCTCACGGCTCAACCCTTGTTGTGAAGTACTACTTTAGCTTTCCTGAGCTGCTGTACCCCCAGACCTTCTCTGAACCGCAGCAGAAACGCTATGGCAAGGCACGCAGCTGCCTGCGAGCCACTTGCTGAACCTCAACAAGGAGAAAGGGCCATTTCGTGGCATGTGACCTGTGAGGCAGCAAAGCTGGGAGCATGCCATATGGCTGCTCTGGCATCACTGCATCTTATTCCCCGGAGCCACAGCACAGAGCAAAATAGCTGCTCCCTTCGGTCTTAACTCAGGATCCACACACAGCAAGGTCCTTCAACGCTCCCCAGCTCCAGAGTCTCAACCAAGACCTCTATTATAAAAGATCCAAAGTGGGACGTCGGCAGCTCCTGGGCAGCAGAGGTTTCTGAAGCCCGTACTCACAGAGTCGTTAAGGTTGGAAAAGACCTTGAAGATCATCAAGTCCAACCACCAACCCAACACCACCAAGCCCACTAAACCATGTCCTGAAGTGCCACGTCTACATGTTTTTTGAACACTTCCAGTGATGGTGACTCCACCACCTCCCTGGGCAGCTTGTTCTGCTCGCCACCGACTGCTGAAGCACCTCTAGGGCAGAGAGGGATTTCAGATCACCCATCCAAATCCGGCCAACCTAGAAAGCAGGGAGCGAAACCAACTAAAAGCCCACCCTATCCAGCAACACAAATAACAAGGTGCTGCCTCCTCCCTCCTAAAACAGGTCTGGGGCTTCTCCGCTGCTGCCATCCTGGATAATAACGCTTCTCTGACGACCCCGCGCCGCTGCCAGCCTGTATCATCGCTCGCTAATCCCAGCCACGAAGCCCTCTAACCCCGCTGCTCACGCTCTTATCTCTCGCTCCCCTCTCTGCCCACCTTAGATTTCAGCTGGCGTTTGCCTAATCCGCCTCTGAGCCCTGGGGATCTCAGCGGAGCCACTGGCCTGGTATTAACCTTATGGCACCGGGGCAGGTTTGGAGACTTTCCAGATGTGCTCGGAGCCTCTGGCTCAGAATAATAATAGACAGGAATGATCATAAATTAATCTCCTCATCCATCTCTCCCTTCCTCATACATGTATTGATGTGTTTCTATAGCCCCTCCGCATCCTCCCTCCGCTCTGTTCATCCATCTATCCCCCGGCATGTCCTTTAATTACCTATCCATTAGGTTTCCTCTTTCCTGGCTCCACATTTTATCCCCTCTCTGATTGCAGTGGGGAATACGCTTTAACCTTGCAATGGACCTCGGGGGAAACGTTCAGGCAGGTAGCCAAGCACACGGTGGGTGCCAAGCTCCACGATCCCCAGGGAGGTCTCAAGAAATTCCCTCTTGGAGGCAAAAAGCTTCTAATTAAGTGGAGGAGCTGCTGTTGCAGCTGTAAGCTGGACACCTACCCGAGGGGAGATTGTTGGGTTGCCCGTTTGCTCCAAACCACCACCGGGCAGGGAAGACAGACAAGCCACAGCTACCACGAGAAGGACTGCAGCTTTGGAAACCTCGTCCCCTCCTCATCCCCTGCCCCCTTCAAATCCTTCTGCTAAGCTCCCACCTTCTCCAAGGCCTTGCAGATAAGGCAGGGCGAGCGAAGAAGCTGCACTGGAGATTTCTGGGCTTGCTATGCAGCGGGGGCTTGCAGAGAGGGGCCGGGGCAGCCCAGGGCTGCGTCACCCCTGCACGATTTCGGGAAACGGTGGCGGGTGCTGCCAGAGCGAGCCTCTGCCTTTGAAGCAGCTGAAACTTTTTTCCAGATCCCGGCCCCCGGAGCCAAAAAGCACAGCAGAGGCTCTCTGTGAACACCACCGCCACAAATAAACCCAAGCACCAGCAAGATGACAGCTGTAATGAACCAGTGCATACGTCCCACTTGGAGGTTTCGGAGAGGCTGTTCAGCTGCTGATGACTGATGACATTTGGATTCCAGCAAGACAGTTTTCACAGGAAATCTGCAGAGCAGCCAGTTTGAAGACACCCCCTCCGCTTCCCCTAGTAATTGCTTAATAAGCGTCGTATCGCAGCAGCCTCGTTTGCGGCGCGCACGGCTAGCGGTGAGGGACACCACCACACCGGGAAGCCGACACTTACAGGCTGAAAAAAGGACCTCGTGAAACCATCTTCCCAGCACCAGCTGCACCCATCCCATCCCCGCCATGTATTTGCCCACGTTGCTCTTAAAAGCCCCCAGCACTGAGACACGCCGACCTCTCTTTCCATCCTCTCCCAGCGCTTCCCAATGCTCGCTACCAAAGAGATTGCTATTCCCAAATATCTAATCTTGATCTTCCCTACTGCAAATTAATCTGATTCCTTCCTGTTTTGCCTCGCAGTGGACACGGAGAGCGATCGATAGGTCTCTTTTCTGTAACAACTTCTGACGTATTGGAAAAAATGAGATCGCATCTCCCTCTTTCGGGCCCTGCGAGCGGCACGTGGCGGTTTGCCGGGAGCTCTGCTTGGCCCCACGCAAAACGCCTAGCCCTGCTCAGCAGGGAGAGGAGCTCATCTGCAGGTCTGCTCCCTCCCTCTCCCGCTGCTCTGAGAGTTATATCGGGGGGCTGAAGACCCCGAGCTTGAAGGATACAGGGTGGGGAAGGACACGGGAACTAATATCCCACTGGCCAGATGGTCATTTCTAGCTGGGGCAACTGAAAGACTTCAAAAAGCAGAATTCAAGCTCTGCTGCCCGTATGCACGCACAGCTACATCTTCCACGCTTGCGTTTCTCCCACCGAACGCCCCAGCTGGTTCCTCGGGCTGTGTGCCATCCCAGTACCGGTGCCACCGCAGCCATGGGGATGCCAAAGCGAGAGCGAGCGGCTCCGTCAGGAGCGCGGCTGTTTATACCCCGAGGGACTGATGAGCACCAGCAGCAATGGCGAGTGGCAGCAGCTTGATCTCCCAGGGGCATATTTTAGAGGGCGTGGGGTGCTGCGTGCGATACCCTACCCCCCAGAGGGGTTTTCATTGCCCCCCCAAAAACCCTGATGGCAGCGCTGGCTAACGACACGCCGACGCCGCTCCGTGCCTCGCGCGTGCGAGCCGGCCTGACAACTCACTCGTGCTCACAACAGCGACCGGGTAAATCGCTGCAATTGCACTCAAAAAGCCACGTCCCCATCCTCACCCCCGCCCCGCTGCGCACGTGCCCGCATCCCGCGAAACGAAGCGATGGGTGGCAACGGAAACGCTGACGCAGGTACCGGTACCGCGCTCCGCGCTGGCAGAGCTGAGGCCAGCGTACCGTGCCGGCGGGGGGCGCCCCTCTCTCCCCGCCGCCGGCGGGTGCTGCTCCTTTAGCCGGCAGCGGGAGCCGGGCACGTGCGTGGGAACCCGGCTAGAAACCATCTCCAGTCAAAGGGGAGGCACCGGCTTTTATAACCCCCCAGGTGACAGGCCGGCTTTCCATCGCGGCTTAATCGCAGGCAGACAGGAGCTGCTATTTGCAGGCACATTAACACAGCTGTGTCAACTTCTAGGTGAATCAGCTCTGCTTCATCAGACACATCAACAGACTCAGCACTGCCATCTCCTCTCCTGCTCAGATTTATTTTAATTGCAAGCTGCAAATAGCATTCTTTCTCATTTTCCTACCCACATCCATCTGGAAATATGTCTCTGATCTTCTACTCTCGCGTTCCTGACTTTTTTAGCACTCCCCTCTCCTCTTTCCCACTTCGCCCCGTTCCAGATCCGGGCTCAGGTTTGCAGAAGGGACCAGGAAGTCAGAAATTAGAAGGGTCTGGGTGGCAGCGGCCACTTTTTCAAAGACCAGAGCGTCTAAAAGCTGGGCCCTTTCTGACCAAGACCTCAAAACTTGCTCCTCCAAAAATGCCAGCATCCAAGCCTCATTCTGCCCATCACCCGTGCTGGACCCAAGGGATGGGTGCCAGCATCCCTGGAGTTTCAGAGCCTACCTCATTCCCCCCCCCCGAACATCCCACTATCTGTATGGAAAATTCTAGCCCAGCATCTCTGAAAACCAGGCTATGTCTTCAGGGACCTAAGGTGGGTACAGGCACAGAGGAGGTAAGGGGAGAATAACTCCATAGCTACCCAGGTCTAACCAGCCACGTCAAAACCTTCCCAACGGGGCCGTGTGCCTCAGCCGCTCTAGGAAAGGTATCTGCCGGCACTCGGCTCCGCTCGAAT
>NW_010515871.1:29922-32245 GCF_000687285.1 Phaethon lepturus
CTCGAATCCATCAGCTCTTCCCGACTCCCCTTGGATGTGCAGGAGCCGTTTCAGACTTGTCCTTGGACACCTCTTACACGCAGCAAATTAATACCAGCAATCAATCATTAACCAGCGCTCTCCTCCAGCTACCAGGGAAGGGGGCTGAAGCAGGCCAGGCTCTGCTCCCATTTATGTCAGACAAATGCAAGCCCGTGGAGCGACTCCAGATCTACACGGCGCAACAGACAGCAAAACAGGGCTCGGCACTCAATCACGCGGCACCCGAAGCCAAGCGCAGCAGTCAGCGGCCCAGCATCTGGGCTATATTTGACTGGCTCCAGCAAGAACGCTATTAGCAAAGAGAAAAGGGAAGAAAAAGTACGCCAGCGGTTAGTCAGCCGCCTGGCCTCGCTAAGAGAATGTAATCGTTAGATACGGCTTTTCCCATTATAGTTCGTTAATGACTTGCCATTGTCCTCGGAACATGCGAGGAGGGAAGCATGGAGGACAGAATCTCTCTGGCTGATTGCAGAGGTGTCCTGGACTTGCCACACAAAACCCTCAATCGTAATTAAAAGCCGCTATTTCCCGTTTCTTACAAAGGCCCGTTGGCAATCGAAGCTGCTCTGTCAAGAACTGCGTTTTCCCTTATATACATACACATACATATACAGACATAGGTAGATTTTAAATGCCATTCTTTGCAAAGTAAGAATGGCCTCACTCTGCAGGCATTTAAAAAGGACTCCCATCATTCCAGAGTAGATAAATATTTTTAATGTCCTTAAGGCAGCCATCCAGCCTCGTCCAACTGCTGCAGGGCTATTTCTTCCGTGCTCGAAGACACGGCTGGACTGACACCCATGTCCACCCTGAATTACGGGAGCTGTAATCCACGCGCCCAACCGAGGCTACTAACCGGCTTATTTTAATTATCTGTGACACCAGCTATAGATATGTACTGTGAAACTCATGATCTTGTGATTTCTAGCAGCTCTCTTCAGGGACCACGCAACACATTACTGCCACAGACAACAGACCTGCTCATAAACTGCTCTGCCTGCATGTGCTGAGAGGAGAGCGTTGGCTTTTATGGGCTACTCCACCTCCCAACTATTTGTAGCTACTGTAAAACCCATGCGGCAGCCGCCTGGAACCGGGCAGAAGAGCAATTTGGGGCAGATTTGAGAGCCAACATCAACATCTTTGATCTCCTAGAAGGATGCAACCTGCTGGGGAACGCAGGAGGAATCGCCAGCACGGCTCCGCTCTGGCCACGGGGCGATGCTCGCATCGGACACCCCGCTGATGCCACCCTCGCATGCCCCCAGCAAGCTGGCAGGGTTTCGCCCGCTTGCCCCGGCCCTGAAGAGCTCCGGCAGCACCAACACAAAAAAACGTGCCTTCGCGTGCCTCGGTCCCTGCGGACTCCTAGAAGCAGCCTGCCATGGCTGCCTTTAATAACTTTGCAGTCAGGTTTAAATTGCCGCTGCAAAAGGTTTATAAAAGTTTGTGTTGCCTGCTAATTAAATCCATACAAATGCCGGCTCGGCATTAATTTACTGTAAAATTAGTGTGAGGCTACAGTGGGTTATTTGCAAGAAACTTGCCCACGCTGAACTACCAGCGAGGAGCAGCTGACCTTGGGAATTATCTCCCCAAACCCTCCCTGCCACAGATCAGATGCAGCTATTCTTCGAGGCGCCACATGCAAATATTGTTGCTTTTCAATTATTTGGTGACTGATCCAACGGCTCAGAGACAGCGGCTAATTAAAATCTAATTGAAATAAAATAATTTCCAATCCTGCCGCCTTTCATCGCCGCTTGGAGCAAAGGTTCCTTGTCTCGTGGACTGCCTGTCCTGCGTCCTGTTTGTGCCTTAGCTCTGCAAATAGCCCATGTGCCATCATCCTCTCTGCCAGCGTGTTTGCAACGGGGCCGATGCAGGGCTAGGACACGTCCCCACGGGGTGAAGGGGGCAAAGTGATGGGGGGACAACGAAAGTCTCGAGGGGGGGAAATAAATACGAAGCAAAGCTTGGAGAAGGCGAGGTATGGAGAAGGCGAGGTATGGAGAAGGCGAGGTATGGAGAAGGCGAGGTATGGAGAAGGCAGGAGACATCCAAGGGCATGCCCATCTCCATACGGACATCAATGAGCCCCCCAGCCTGCTCCAGCTCAGCAGCAGCCGGACCAAGCAATGGCTGAGCGTGGAGGACAAATACACCCTTAGGTCCACTCTGGAGGCTCAGGCACTCTGGTTGTGCTAGATCTGCTTCCATGGGAAGGTATTGCAGTGCCAGCGGGGCCGGAGCAGAAATGAGCAGGATGGCAATGCTG
>NW_010515871.1:32452-33240 GCF_000687285.1 Phaethon lepturus
TAGCTGCGCCTCAGCCACCAAATATAGAACTGGACACACTGTATAAAACCCAATTACTACTGTGAAAACCTCTCTCAGACATACACACTTGAGACTGTATTAACTCCAGCAACACAGTATATCTTGTCATGCCAATAAAGTTCCTGACACTGAAATTGAGAGGAGGGAGAGCATCTATATGTACATGGGGACCAGGAATAGAGCGCCACGGAAAGCAAAGGATATGGGAGAAGCAGCTGATTTTAACAAGCCAGTTTAATTTGCCTGACACCTTTGCCCTAATATTTTTTTCTTTTTTTCCTCAACGACTTTACAGCTCAGCAGGAGTAATCATAATAATACTAATAAAAAAAAGCCAACCAGGGCTATAAATAAAATGAGAGACCAAGACAGAAAGAAGCACACGCGGTGTTTAGAGGCAGCTAAGCCACCACGCCAAGGCCTTTGGAGAGCAGTCCTCCCGTGCACCCCCTCGGCTACCCGGCATTCGTCCCTTTGTGGCCGGATCAGATGCTCTATCTTGAGCGGCCACGTGCGACCGGCGGAATGAGAGCATCCCACGGCGATGCCCGAAAGCATGGGCACGGGGAGGCACTGCGGCCAGTCGCCCCTCTTTGGGCTGCAGAGGTGATGGAGGGGCGCGGGGGGGTTCAGGGGGCTGTTACAACCCTTTGTTCGAGTGGAAGGAAAGCAGCCAGCGCGCCTTCCCCTTCCTCCCCTTGTGTCTGCACCCTCTCCATCCTCGGGGCACAGCACCTCGGGGCACAGCTCCCCCGGAGATGCCCGCC
>NW_010515871.1:33268-33610 GCF_000687285.1 Phaethon lepturus
ACAGCCCCTGGGGCAACAGCCCCCCGGGAGATGCCCGCCACGAGTCCCTTTTGGCAGCACTGCTTGCAGCCGGCTCCCACCTGAAGCGCTCGGCTCAAAGTCGGCTGCTCCTCGGGTTCCACTCGAGCGAAGTGTTCGTCGTGATTAATCCTCGCAAGGGGTTGCGGAGGATCACGTTGATCAAATGATACCTGCATTAGCAGGAACACGGCGGAGCTGTCACTACATTACGCAGCTCTTTCTCCCCCTCAATATTCACAGTAGCTTAAGGGCTAAACAAACTGGGTTTGAGGAAGGGAGAGCGCGATTAACAGCGGGCTGTGGGCAACGGCAGCGGCGGCT
>NW_010515871.1:33708-41393 GCF_000687285.1 Phaethon lepturus
TCTGGTGGCCACACGCCTACAGCAGCAACTTGCCCCCTTTCCTAAGGCAGAGACCGGACGGGGCTCCCGGAGTACGAATTTCCCTCTCCAAGCTCAGGGGAGTGCCCAGTGGTCAGGGGAGAGATGCCGCGGGAGGGGATGGGCAGCACGGGTACCACCTCTGCTGCGCTTCTGCACGGGGTGCAGAGCGGCAGGGGGAAAAGTTCACAGCTGCCTCCAGATGTGGGGAGACTCAAATTGCTAAATAGATTAAGAAGAAAAAAATCTCATCTTTGGTCTCATTCATTCCTGCAGAATCTTTTTTCTAGCACCCACCGGCCACCCATCAACGTGCCACAAGCTGGAGGCAGCCGACGCAAAGGTCCCCTCGCATCACCGAGGTGGCCTGGCACTTGGGACAGAGAACTGCACGGGTTTCTCCTTGGGCAAACCAGTCCACGACCAAGTGGGGAGCAAGGGCCGGGGAGAGAGGAGGACGGCACCCGGCCGCGCAAAAGCTTCTGTAGCAAGTTTAATTAAAAAAACAAAGAAAAAACATGGGACACACACGCACACGTAAGGATTTGCACCGAAACGAGAAGAGGTCCTGCTCTGCCCCTTGGACCATGGGCAAAATCCTTCCCATGCCCTCGTGCTCATAGGGGAAGATGATGGTTCTTCATATTAATGGTAAGTGTCAGTGTATCAATTTCAGACTCTCCGAGAGTTGAGATGAAGCATGTGCCAAGGTCAGGGCTGGAAGGCTTAAGTGTATCTATTGTCATCCGCATAATAGCGTACGGATTCATTTCTATCATTTTTATCTCTCTTCTTTTTTAATAATCCTATAGCGAGGATATAATTCTCTATTAATACATTATAGAAGAAGCTTAATGGAAAAAAGCGGGGTGCTGCCTTTTTTTCCTACTTACAAGCAGCGCATACAGAAAGCTGGGGTTTGAGGTTGCCTGGTCTTGATTTTTTTAACTGAAAATTTGTTTTCGATAGTTGACTTGCCTCTTCTTTTTTCACATTACCTCAGACAAAATAGGAATATAGAGCTCTATCTCCTGGGGAGGCTCATTAGAGGTCCCCAAAAATCGGAGGTTTTCTGAGCCTTTATTTCACAGTGCAGGGTTTAACAAGGACATCTCTCTCACCAGGTTTTCTCAAAACAAAATCTTTAAAAAAAGAGGTGACAACAGAATCCACCCCAGAAGTGGGGTTTCAAACAGTCAGCTATCCCTCGTCCTCTAAAGAAATCATGTCTCAAAAAACATAATCCTAACAAGTTCTCCAGATGTCCTCCGAGCCTTACAGAAAATAGAAGATAGACATATCTTGAATTTTTAATGTGAAAAAATCAGAAAAGTAAGAAAGCAAACAAACAGGAACCAAACCAAATGAAAACAAAGCTTTGTAGTCCTTCTACGTGTGTAAATCTCATCTCCCACAGATTCCAGCATCTGCTTTACCCTACTGTCTTAAATCTCAGCGTTTGCTGTGGTTTCTCTTACGGTAGCTACAACTCCGGAGCTGGCGTTACGAGGTCAGTTTTGGGAGAGGATAAGCTTGTTCCCCATCCAAGCCACATCTGCCATCACACAGGGATACCAGCACACAAATGAACGCCCGTGCGCTCAGTCCTTGAGAGGGTGAGCTTGGCTTTGCCTGGACAAGCCAACTGCTGTCTGCAAAACACCCGATGTCAACGCTGGTTTCCTGGTGTCAACTCAACTGCCGTCAAAAAGGAGCCTCCAGCCATCATCTTGCCAAAGATGATTGGTCTTACGGCATCCTGAGATGCAACTGTAGCAACCTGGAAGAGGAAGCAAGGGGTGCAGCTGCTAGACGATTGAAGAGCACTGACAAAGACCGGCAACGCCATTCACTCCTCCCGGCGTGGCTAAGGAGCAGCATGGCACGGTGGCACGGTGCTGGCTGGACCTGTCATCTCTAACTGGGAGCCTGGCTTCCCACCAGTCACTGCCATCAAGCAGGCTGTCACCTGCCCTAAAATACCGCATTGTTTTAACCCAGCGCTGGCTCTCCTGGAGCAGAGGAGGTGGGAAGGGGAAGGCAGAGCAATGAGAGACCAAGAAAGCGACAGCAGCGTCCTTGCACTGATGCCAAGCCTAACGCGGGGGAGTGTTGTCCCCCCCATCACCACCAGCCAGCAAAGCATTTCTTATACACGTCTGTGGAGGCAGCAGGGACCCCCGCCTCCCCCCTCCATGAAGACCCCCTTCCACAAGGGCTTCTCCTACTACTTGTAGCTACTCCAGTGGAAAAGCTTTGCGGCTATATTCCCACCAAGAGAGCCTTTACTCCAGTCCTATCTCCCCTTGTTTAATATATGATGATCAGGGTAAACGACTTCCAATTCACTGACATCCAAAGCCCAGAGCAAGGAGATAAACATTAACACTTCCAGAAAGCTGTAGTGATAGAGAAATTACGGCCAGCTCCTCTGAGGCTCCAAAGACCTGGCTGAATCCATTCTGGGGCCTCCTGCTATTCCCAGCAGAGCACAACACAAGAGCTGGGCGAAGCCCAGAGGTCCACACTCCCACCCCATTTACTAAGAAGCCAAGGATATCCAGAAAACCAATATTTTTAGCATAGTTAAAAAAAAACCAAACAACCAAACAACTAAAGAAAAAAGAAAAGCCACCCTTCAATTCATAGCATGGCTCAAGAGGATACAAGTTGTAATGCTGAGCGAAAGCATCCTTGGACAACAGCCCCTGGATCCCTGCTGTGCACAGCAGGGCGGAAGCTCAGGGTAGCCGCTGCAGAGAAACAGGATTCAGCCTCTGCCCAAACCCCACGCTGAATCCAAATGCCAAAATATCCCAGGGTTCACAAGCAGGGGCATGGTGAACACAGGCTCATCTAAAATGCTTTTAATCTTTGCTCCCCAAAGAGCAGCCTCCTCCCGTGGGATTTCTATGGGAAAAGAAAGAGCTGCAGGTACGCACGGGGGAAAGGATGAAAAACCCCGTATTTTCTTACCCTCAGAAACAAAGTTCTTGGCAAAAGCCTGCTCCACCAACACTTGCTGCCCCAGAGCTGCTGCTTCGCCTTGGCCAGGCAGGGCAGTACACGCTCGCCAGCTCCCCCGGAAGGGACATTGATCTCCTCGTTGCATTAAACGCCATACCAGCGCTCACCGTGTTGAATTAGTGCCAGTAGATTTCTCTGAGTAGAACATGTTAGAAATCACAGTTGGGTTACAAGAATCAATTAGGGCCAGATGGGGGTGCGGAGAAGTTAAACAATTTGCCTTATTGTAGGATTCGGCACTACGGCAAAGGGTTCTTTACATTTTCATTTAGATTTAAAAATCACTCGAGTGCACCCTCTGTATAATTCAATCAAGGAACGGAAAGGAAACTACCAAGCGGGTAAGAGATATATTGTTCTTCTCCGGAAGATAAAAGCGTGAAAAAAAGAGAGAGGATTAGAGAGCAGATCCTCAGCAGGGGGAAATCTGCATAGGGGCACCAACGTGGATGCAGCACCATCAGTTTGCAGCAGCATCACCGTAATCCAGAGGAGGTAAGAGCATGTCCTCTCCCATCGACCCTGACTCTCTTTGGCCATCGGTGGGAATTCAAGCTAGGTATTTTGCAGGACAGAGTTTATGGGGACCAATGTTGAGTCACCAGCACATCCCCAACCAGGATGGGAAGCCAGCCACCTTCCCGTCGACGGGACAAAGACCCACGAGGACTGACTCCCAGCAGAGCCGGGAACTGGTAACGAAACCTAGCCAAGGTTAGTCAGGGGAAAAAAAACACTCGCTAATATGCAGCACACCTCCACCACTGCAATAAAGACAAGATTGAATTGCAGAACGTGGCTGCGGGTCTTGTTTCTATACGTTTCAATGTTGTGCTCCAACAGGTCGGAATATTGTTAGCAATTCCGTCTGCGGAGGAGACATTGCTGAGCTGGGTAAAACATGTGGCAAATTTCTTTCTGCACTCATCTTGGATCAGGTGAAGGCATTTGATGATATAGGCTCGGGGGTTATTTGCATTATGGGATTCCCAACACTCCTGAAATGGTTAGGAGCATTATGTAAATCAGCCAGAGGGGAAGCTTTCAACAAACGTCTCAGCTGACGGAACAACTTTAATCTCAAACCTGGCTACTTTTCCAATTACCTTGTACGTCTTTTGCCACCAACTGCTTCGTAAGGGAAATCCAGCCTTTACGGGGGATCCCTGAGTCGTTACATTAGAAGAAGGAAAAGGGCAAAGATCCTCTTCAATTTTCCATCTGCGCGCATGGGCTGATGTGATGTGCTTTCTTCAGACAAGAGGAAAGGTTAAACGGAGCCCTGGTCAGAGAGGAAAGCCGGAAGGCTGAAAGCCGAGATCCGCAACGGCCAGGCACCCAAAGCCCACGGAAAGTCAAAGGATGATGAACATCGAAGCCCACAAGGCTGTTCTGAAGCGTCTAAATGGAAATAAGGCACAAAAGCACCTGGGTTTGTCCACTCCCAAAAGAGCACCAAATGCAGCAGGAGAAGCGACCGGGATCCATCCCACTTCTCTCCCCTTCCTCATACATTGCCATGATGTGAAGGCAATACAAAGCTGGCAGGGATCAGCAGAAAAAACAGCAGCACTGGAGGGTAGGAAAGGGCTGAAAGAGGGGGCAGAGAAAGGAAGCTCTGTGCCTCAGACAGCCGCCCTTTTCGAGGGCCCAGCTTGAACTTGCATCTACTCAGCATCACTCAACTTATTTTCCTTTCCACCTCACCTCTTCCATGCACCAGACAAGACTGGGACTGTGAAGCACCACGACTTCCCCAAGAGAGGTCCCTTTCTTGGTCACGGACAACTCTTCCTGGGAAGCAGTGGATCATTTAACAGGCCATCTCAGAACAAATGACGCTCTTTAAAGGAAGAGGAACAACATCTAGAGACTCCTCTCCAGCTGGTTTTTAGAAACAACTTCATTTCTGTTGCGTGTTGACAGTTGCCGAGCTGCTCCTGAGCTCGCTGCACTGGAACGTCCATATCTCCCTTCAGATACACCTTGATTAATTTTGCTTCATTTATTATTTAAGCCCGGTACTTTCGTGTAATATTGAAGAGCTGACTCATTCTTTATTATTAAGCCCTGCCATGCACCCTAGGAGGCTCTGCGATCTCCATAGCCTTCGATCCGCTAGAAGAGAACAAACTCATCTCAATCCTTCAGTAAATATGAGGGATTGCTGGAGGGATGCTGTCAGCATCATGCTCCCTCTTACCTCGGCTGCCGTACTGCCTCGCCACAGAAAACACTCTTAAAGGCTAATTCACTTTCCAACATCTGCACGGCTCATTTGCTGCTCTCCCCTCTCCCCCTCCATTTCTCCGCAGCTGGCATTGAAGTCGGTCGGCTCCTAGTAATCCCTGTTCGCGGATATAAATGGAGCGAGCCGGGAGCTGCAACTATGGCCAATTAGCCACCGGCCAAGGGCGGCTCTGCCGGCGAGGCCACGTGGAAAACCCGCTCGCTCACAGGGGCTGAGCCAAAAGACAACATGGGGACAAATTCTCTCATTTTGGATGCTTTCAGGGTGGTGATGGGGGTTTTTTCCCCCACCAGAGTCCCAGCTGGGTCCTACCGTTTTCAGCCTAACCTTGCACTTTTACACCACTGACTCATTTTGGAGGCAGAGGTAGAAACAGCCTTTTTAAGCCTAAACCTTGGGAAGCTGGAGAGGGCAAGACTGCGGCTTCACCCAGGGCACACCAATCCCATTCCCAACTGGTTTTCTGGATGCAGAGGGACTGCAGTCAGTGGTCAATCCTATCTCTAAGGAAGGCATCCTGAGCTTCCCTTCCTGGGCATTGATGGTCGCCAGCTTAAAAGCCGGGTGATCAAACCGTGCCTAGGCTTAGGAGGAATTTACATCTGAATTTCACAGCTTGGGTCCCACTCTGTAACAGGCTGAACGGAAACAGAAAATGTAGTGAATGTTTCCCTCCTTTGAGCGCAGATCTACACCCCGAGATGAAACCCCGTGGCTAAAATTCATCCCTACTTCAAAGGCACCAGCACAACTCAAAGGCAATAAACCCAGGAAGGGGAAAGAATAAAAATATTTCAATGGCAAAAGACAAGGCCTCACATTTCTATGGCTCTCAGAGTACTTTGAAACATAACGGAGCACACAGTCAACTACAGGTCACAAGAGAAGTCAAGTTCATGTCTTGAAATCAATCTCAGCTGATGGAAAGGGAATTTCGGAGCAATAAAACTACTACTTGCAGCCGCACTTATGCAAAACCCCAGCCAAGCACCTTCCATTGGACACTCAGGGTAGTGCTGAGCTCAGCTAACTACAGCTGCTTTCAAGTCAGGTACCTCGTGCAGGTTGACGTTCAAAGATCCCACCGCAGCTAGCAAAGAGCAATGGCCAACGCCAATCATAGAAGGGTTTGGGTCGGAAGGAACCTTTAAAGCACCCTTTAAATAAGCACCCTTACTTAAGACAACATTTTAGGGTGCAATGAATCACCCTCTTAGGAGACCCAATGACCACCAAGACATTCAACATCTCCTGCTAGATTTTCAGCCGACAAATATAAGCCCGTGGTTTGGGAAGAGGATTCTTGCTGCTGGAGCCCGGCCCCGGTGACGAGGAGTTCACACCAAATCCGACAAGGAGCAAATTACACATTTGTAAATATCAAAGGCAAGTTGTTTTGCGAGAAGTTCAGCATCTTGGGTCTGGGTTTTCTTTTTTCTTCCCCCCCGCCTCTTTTTAAGCTTTGTCAATACCAACTGTGCTTTTCTTCCTGGAAACTGTATAATGATGAGAGAAGCTGTTTATTTTTCTCTTTAAAGGGATGAAGTATTTTTCACCGATATTTTACATGTCTGTAAAAACGATTTACAGGATTGAGTGGATGGGTCACACGATGCCCTTTGCCTGCTCGAGGGAAAGGGAGGGAAAAAAGGTCACGCCAGGGTGAGATTTCAAGAGCTTCTTTGCTTCTCAAAGGCTTTTGTGTAAAATACCATTCCCCTGTGTTTTTGGCAGCAGAAAAAGAGAACGGGACTCTAAGCACTAGCCAGCATGGGCTCATCTCAAGAAAAAAGATGGTGCAAGACAAATATAATTGCGTTTGTTAAGGGACTAAGGCAGGTAGGCAGAAGGAAGGCGGTGGATGTGGTTTGCTTCGGCGCCAGCTAATCCTCTGGAACGCATGCAGGCGAGGCAGTCCCGGCAAGGAGAGCACAGAGCAGTAACAAATACACCCGTCATGCCTCTAACATGCTGTTACAACTAAAAACCAAGGGAGATAAGACGACACACGCACCCCCAATAAAAGTCAGATCAGATCTCATAACAAGTGTCAAAACCAGTGTTTTTTCTACCCTGGGATAGAAAGGCAGCCAAGTTCTAGAGAGCATCCGAAGGAAGCAACGAGCATCGCGAAGGCGGGGAGGTGGAATATATCACTTGAGGTCCACAGCTGACCCCCACAATGGAGGAGGATCTACGTACCTCTCTTCCTCCACCACCTTTGCTTCACCTCCTGCCTATGCCAAAAGAAAACGCCGTACCTGATCGGCCACATAAGCCGGAGACGGCTGGAAGGAATAGATTTCCTCCCTTCTTTCTCTCACCTTTTTCTTGTTTGGATTTATGACAGAGCGCTGAAAACCAAGAGCCTCTCTATTCCTGGAAGAGC